>NC_092559.1:9328487-9343487 GCF_037038585.1 Patagioenas fasciata | reverse complement strand
TTAACACCTAACCCTAACGCTAATCCTAACCCTAACCTAATCCTAACGCAAACTCTAATCCTAACCTAACCCTAACCCTAACCCTAGCCCTAACCCTAAACCTAACGCTAACCCCAACCCTAAACCTAACCTTAAACTTAACCCTAACCATAACTGTAACCCTAACCTAATCCTGACCCTAACCATTACACTAAACCTAACCCTTAACCCTAACCCTAACCTTAACCTATCCCGGACCCTAACCCTAACCCTAACCGTAACCCTAACCCTACCAATGCACCTAACTCCAAACCTAACCTTAACGTTAAACCTAACCCTAACCTGACCCTAACCATTAACCTAACCCGAACCCTAAACCTAAACCCTCACCCTTACCCTAACCCTAACCCTAACCCTTACCCTAACCCCAACCCTAACCCTAATCCTAACCCTAACCCTAACGCTAACCTAACCCTAACCCTAACCCTAACCTCTAACCCTAACCCAAACCCTAACCCTATCCCCAACCCTATCCCGGACTCTAAACCTAACCCTAACCCTATCCCAGACCCTAACCCTAAGCCTAAACTTAACCTTAAACCTAACCCTAACTTAAACCCTAAGGCCTAACTCTAATGCTAACCTAACCCTAACCCTAACCATAACCCTAACCCTAAGACTAACGCAAACCTAACCCTAACCCTAACCCTGAGCCTAATCCTGCTCTGACCGTAACCCCGAGCCTATCCCCGATACTAACCCTACCCCTAAACCTAACTCTAACCTTAAACTTAACCCTAACACTAACCCTAACCCTAACCCTGAGCCTAATCCTGCTCTGACCATAACCCCGAGCCTATCCCCGATACTAACCCTACCCCTAAACCTAACCCTAACCTTAAACTTAACCCTAACCCTAACCCTAACCCTAACCCTAACCCTAACCCTTACCCTAACCCTAACGCCGACCCTACCCCTATCCCTAACCCTAACCGTGACCTAACCCTAAACCTAACCCTAACCGTAACCTTAACCTTAACATAACCCTAACCTAATCCTAACCCTAACCCTAACCCTAACCCAAACGCTAACCTAAACCTAAACCTAACCCTACCCCTAACCCTAATCCTAACCCTAACCCTAACCCTAACCCAGTCGCTAACCCCTAACCCTAATCCCTAACTCTAACCCTAACCTAATCCTAACGCAAACCTAACCCTAACCCTAACCCTAACCTAATCCTAACGCAAACCTAACCCTAACCCTAACCCTAACCCTGAGCCTAATCCTGCTCTGACCGTAACCCCGAGCCTATCCCGGACACTAACCCTATCCCTAAACCTAACCCTAACCTTAAACTTAACCCTAACCCTAAACCTAATCCTTACCCTAACCCTTACCCTAACCCTAACAGGACCCTAACCCTATCCTAACACTAACACTTACCCTAAACCTAATCTAATCCTAACCCTAACCCTAACCCTAACCTAACCCTAACCCTTAACCCTAACCCTAACTCTAACCCTAACCCTATCCCGGTCCCTAACACTAACCCTAACCTTAACCTTAACATAACCCTAACCTAACCCTAACCCTTACCCTAACCCTAACCCTATCCCGGTCCCTAACACTAACCCTAACCTTAACCTTAACATAACCCTAACCTAACCCTAACCCTTACCATAACCCTAACCCTAACCCTTAACCCTAACCCTAACTCTAACCCTAACCCTATCCCGGTCCCTAACACTAACCCTAACCTTAACCTTAACATAACCCTAACCTAACCCTAACCCTTACCCTAACCCTAAGCCTAACGCTAACCTAAGTCTAAATCTAACCCTACCCCTAACCCTAATCCTAAGTCTAACCCTAACCGTAACCCAACCCTTAACCCCTAACCCTAACCGTGTCCTAACACTAACACTTACCCTAACCCTAACCCTTACCCTAACCCTAAGCCTAACCCTAACCCTAACCCTAACCCTAGCCCTCAGCCTAACCCTGCCCTGAACCTAACCCTAACCCTAACCCTAACCCTAACCCTAACCTAACCCTAACCCTAACCCTAACCCTAACTTAACCTTAACCATTAACATGACCGCTAACCCCTAACCGGAATTGTAACCTAAAACCCTAACCCCTAACCCTTACCTAACCCTAACCTTAACACATACCTGGACCCTGACCCTAACCCTGACCCTAACCCTAACTTAACCTGAACCATTAACATGACCGCTAACCCCTAACCGGAATTGTAACCTAAAACCCTAACCCCTAACCCTTACCTAACCCTAACCTTAACACATACCTGGACCCTGACCCTAACCCTAACCCTAACCTAATCCTTACCCTAACCCTAACCCTAAGGCTAATCCTAACCCCTAACCCTAACCTAACCATAACGCTAACCTAACCATAACCCCAATCCTAAACTAACTAACCCGAACCCTAACCCTAACCCTGACCCTAACTTCTCTAACCCCAATCCTCACCTTGACATTCACTCTAAACCTAAGCCTATCTCGGACTCTTGCCCTAACCTAAACACTGCCTAACCCTAAACGTGACCCTAACCCTAAGGCTAACTCTAACCCTGACCCTAACCATAAAACCTAATTTTAACCCTAACCTAACCCTAACCCTAAGCCTAATTTAACCCTTACTCTAATCATAACCCAAACCCTAAAACCTAACCCCTAACCCTAAACCTAACCTTAACCTTAATATAACCCTAACCTAACCCTAATCCTTACTCTAACCCTAACCCTAATGCTAACCTAAGCCTAAACCTAACCCTACCCCTAACACTAATACTAACCCTAAACCTAACCCAACCCGTAACCCCTAACCCTAACCCTTACCCTAACCCTAACCCTAACCCTAACCCTAGTCCTAATCCTAAGCCTGCCCTGACCCTAATCCTAACCCTATCCCTAAACCTAAATCTACCCCTAACCCTAACCTAACCCTAACCCTAACCCTTAAACTAACCCTATCCCTAACCCTAACCCTAACCCTATCCCTAACCCTAACCCTAACTCTAATCCTAACCCTAACCCTAACCCTACCCTAACCTTAACCATAAACATAACCGCTTACCCTAACCAGAACTATAACCTAAAACCCTAACCCCTAACACCTAACTCCAAACCTAACCTTAACGTTAACCCTAACCCTAACCCTCACCTAACCCTAAACCCTCACCCTTACCCTAACCCTAACCCTAACCCTTACCCTAACCCTAACCCTAACCCTAATCCTGACCCTTCCCTAACCCTAACCCTAACCCTAACCCTAACGCTAACCTAACCCTAACCCTAACCTCTAACCCTAACCCAAACCCTAACCCTAACCCCAACCCTATCCCGGACTCTAAACCTAACCCTAACCCTATCCCAGACCCTAACCCAAAGCCTAAACTTAACCTTAAACCTAACCCTAACTTAAACCCTAAGGCCTAACTCTAATGCTAACCTAACCCTAACCCTAACCATAACCCTAACCCTAAGACTAACGCAAACCTAACCCTAATCCTAACCCTGAGCCTAACCCTGTTCCGATCCTAACCACAAGCCTATCCCCGACACTAACCCTAACGCTAACCCTTACCCTAACCTAATCCTGACCCCTAACCCTAACCCTTACCCTAACCCTAACCCTAACGCTAACCTAACCCTAACACTTACCCTGACCCTAACCCTAACCCTACACACTAACCTAACCCTAACCGTAATCCTAACCTCGAACCCTAACCCAAACCCTAACCCTAAACCTAAACCTAAACTTAACCTTAACCCTAACCCTAACCCCTAACTCTAACCCTAACCTAACCCTAACCCTAAACTTAACCATAACCGTAACCTAACCCTAACCCTAACCCTAACCCTAACCCTAACGCTAACCCTGACCCTAAACCTAAACTTAACCATTACCCTAAACCTTACACTAACCCTAACCCTAACCCTAACCCTAACCCTAACCCTAACCCTAACCTTAACCTTAACCCTAACCCTAACCTAACCCTAACCCTAACCCTAACCCTAAACCCTACGCCTAACCTTAACCTTAACCTTAACCCTAACCCCAACCTAACCCTAACCCTAACCCTTACCCAACCCCTAATCCCTATCCCCAAACCTAATGCCTAACTCTAACGCTAGTCATAAACCTAACCTTAACCCCTACCGTAAACCTAAACCTAACCTTAACCCTAAACCTAACCCTAACCCTAAACCTAACTCTAAACCTATCCCTAAATCTAACCCTAACCCTAACCCGGACCCTAACCCTAACCCTTACCCTAACCCTAACCCTATCCTAACACTAACCCTTACCCTAACCCTTACCTAATCCTGACCCTAACCATAACCCTAACTCTAACCCTTAACCCTAACCCTAACCAAATCCTGATCCTAACCATTACCCTAACCCTAACCCTTAACCCTAATCCTAACCCTTAACCCTAATCCTAACCCAAACCCTGTCCCGGACCCTAACCCTAACCCTAACCCCTAACGCTAACCCTAACCCTAAACCCTACGCCTAACCTTAACCTTAACCTTAACCCTAACCCTAACCCTAACCTAATCCTAACCCTAACCCTTACCCAACCCCGAATCCCTATCACCAAACCTAATGCCTAACTCTAACGCTAATCATAAACCTAACCTTAACCCTTACCGTAAACCTAAACCTAACCTTAACCCTAAACCTAAACCTAACCCTAAACCTAACTCTAAACCTATGCCTAAACCTAACCATAACCCTAACCCAGACCCTAACCCTAACCCTTACCCTAACCCTAACCCTTACCCTAACCCTAACCCTATCCTAACACTAACCCTTACCCTAACCCTAACCTAATCCTGACCCTAACCATAGCCCTAACTCTAACCCTTATCCCTAACCCAAACCCTAACCTTAACCCCTAACTCTAACCCTAACCTAACCCTAACCCTAACCCTAACCCTAACCCTAACCCTAACCCTAACCGTAACCTAACCCTAACCCTAACCCTAACCCTAACCCTAACCCAACCCCTAACCCCTAACCCTAATGCATAACTCTAACCCTCTTCTAACCCTATCCCTAACCCTGACCCTAAACCTAAACCTAACCTTTACCCTAAACCTAACCCTAAACCTAACCCTTACCGTAACCCTAACCCGAACCCTAACCCTAACTTAACCCTAACCCTAACCCTAATGCATAACTCTAACCCTAACCTAATCCTAACCCTAACCCTTACATGGACCCTAACCCTAAACCTAACCCTAACCCTAACCCTTCCCTAACCCTAACCAGGACCCTGACCCTAACCGTGACCCTAAAACCTCTATCCCTAACCGTAACCCTGACCCTAAAGCTAAGCCTATCTCGAACCCTATCCGTAACCTAACTCTTACCCTAACCATAACACTAAGGTTAACCCTAAACCCTAATCCTAACCATAACCTAACCATAACCCTAACCTAACCATAACCCCAAGCCTAACCTAATTAACACTAGCCCTAACCATAACCCTGACCCTAACCTCTCTGACCCTAACCTCTCTAACCCTAACCCTAACCTCTCTAACCCTAACCCTAACCCTGACCCTGACTCTAAACCTAAACCTATCCCGTACCCTTGCCCTAACCCTAAACCCAACCTAACCCTAAACCTGACCCTAAACCTGACCCTAACCCTAACCCTAACCCTAACCCTTACCCTAACCCTAACCCTAACCCTAACCCTAGTGCTACCCTAAGCCTAAACCTAACCCTACCCCTAACCCTAAGCCTAACCCAACCACTAATCCCTAACCGTGACCCTAACCATAAAGCTTAATTTTAACCCTAACCTAACCCTAACCCTAACCCTAATTTAATCCTAAATCTAATCACAACCCTAATCCTAACCCTAACCCTAATCCCTAACTCTAGCCTTACCTAATCCTAACCCTAACACTGACCCTAACCCTGACATGGACCCTAACCCTAAACCTAACCCTAACCCTGACCCTTCCCTAACCCTAACCAGGACACTGACACTAACCCTGACCCTAAAACCTCTATCCCTAACCGTAACCCTGACGCTAAACCTAAGCCTATCTCGAACCCTAACCCTAACCTAAGTCTTACCCTAACCCTAACCCTAAGGCTAACCCTAAAGCCTAACCCTAACCCTTAACCTTAACCCCTAACCCCTACGCCTAACCCTAAGCCTAAACTTAACCTTAACTTTAACCTTAACCCTAACCTAACCCTAACCCTAACCCTATGCCAACCCCTAACGCTAACCCTAACCCTAACCCTATCCTAACACTAACCCTTACCCTAACCCTAACCTAATCCTGACCCCTAACCCTAACCCTAACCCTACCCTAACCATATCCCGCACCCTAACCCTAAGACTTACCCTAACCCTAAACCTAACCTTAACCCAAACCCAAACCCAAACCCTAACCCTAACCCTAACCCTAACCCTAACCCTAACCCTAACCCTAAACCTATCTCGGACCCTAACCCTAACGCTACCCCTAACCCCTAACCCTAACTCTAATCCTACCCTAACCATATCCCGCACCCTAACCCTAAGCCTAACCCTAACGCTAAACCTAACCCTAACCTTAACCCAAACCCTAACCCTAACCCTAACGCTAAACCTAACCCTAACCTTAACCCAAACCCTAACCCTAACCCTAACCCCTAACTCTAACCCTCACCTAGCCCTAACCCTTACCCTAACCCTAACAATAACCCTAACGCTAATGTTAACCTAACCTTAAACTTAACCCTAACCCTAACCCTAACCCTAACCCTGACCCTAACCATAAACCTAAACCTAACACTAACCCTCAAGCATAATCCTAACCCTAACCCTAACCCTAACCCAAACCCTAACCCTACCCCTAAATCCTAACCCTAAACCTAACCCTAACCCTAACCCTAACCGTAACCCTTTCCTAACACTAACCCTTACCCTAACCCTAACCTAATCCTGACCCTAATCATAACCCTAAACCTAACACTTAACCAAAAGGCTAACCCTAACCCTAACCCTAACCCTACCCCTAACCCAAACCCTAACCCTACCCCTAAATCCTAACCCTAAACCTAACCCTAACCCTAACCCTAACCGTAACCCTTTCCTAACACTAACCCTTACCCTAACCCTAACCTAATCCTGACCCTAATCATAACCCAAACCTAACACTTAACCAAAAGGCTAACCCTAACCCTAATCCTATCCCGGACCCTAACCCAAACCCTAACCCTACCCCTAAATCCTAACCCTAAACCTAACCCTATTCTAACCCTATCCCGTACCCTAACCCTAAGCCTAAACCTAACCCTAAACCTAAACTTTACCTTAACCCAAACCCTAACCCTAACACTAACCCCTAACTCTAACCCTCACCTAGCCCTAACCCTTGCCCTAAACCTAACCCGGACCCTAAGCCTAACCCTAAGCCTAACCCTAACCCTATCCTAACACTAACCCTTAACCTAACACTAACCTAATCCTGACCCTAACCATAAACCTAAACCTAACCCTAACCCTAACCCTAACCTAACCCTACCCCTAACCCTAATCCTAACCCTAACCCTATCCTAACACTAACCCTTACCCTAAACCTAACCTTAACCTTAACGCAAACCCTAACGCTAACGTAACCCTAACCCCCACCTCTAACCCTCACCTAGCCCTAACACTTACCCTAACCCTAACCCTAACCATACCCCTAACCCTAATGCTAACCTAACCTTATTCTTAACCTTAAGTCTAACCCTAACCCTAACCCCGACGCTAACCCTAACCTAAGCCTAACCCTTACCCTATCCCTAACATTAACCCTAACCCTCCCCCTAACCCCTAACCCTAAACCTAACCCTAACCTTAACCTTAACCTTAACCCTAACCCTAATCTAACCCTAACCCTAACCCTAACCCTAACCCTAACCCGGACCCTAACCCTAACCCTTACCCTAACCCTAACCCTATCCTAACACTAACCCTTACCCTAACCTAATCCTGACCCCTAACCCTAACCCTATCCCGCACCCTAATTCTAAGACTAACCCTAACCCTAAACCTAACCTTAACCTTAACCCAAAACCTAACCCTAACCCCTAACACTAACCCTCACCTAGCCCTAACCCTTACCCTAACCCTAACAATAACCCTAACCCTAATGTTAACCTAAACTTAACCTTAACCCTAATCCTAACCCTAACCCTAACCCTATCCCGGACCCTAACCCTAACGCTACCCCTAACCCCTAACCCTAACCCTAACCCTACCCTAACCCTATCCCACACCCTAACCCTAAGCCTAACCCTAACCCTAAACCTAACCTAACCCTAACCCTTACCGTAACGCTTACCCTAACCCTAACCCCAAACTCTAACCCTCACCTAGCCCTAACCCTTACCCTAACCGTAACAATAACCCTAACCCTAATGCTAACCTAACCTTAACCTTAACCCTAACCCTAACCCTGACCCTAACCATAAACCTAAACCTAACACAAACCCTCAAGCATAACCCTAATGCTAAAAATAACCCTATCCCGGACCCTAACCCTAACCATAACCCTAACCCTAACCCCTAACTCTAACCCTAACCTAACCCTAACCCTAACCCCTAACCCTAACCCTAACCCTATCCTAACACTAATCCTTACCCTAACCCTAACCTAATCCTGACCCTAACCCTTAACCCTAACCCTTAACCCTTAACCCTAACACTAACCCTATCCCGGACCCTAAAACTAACCCTAATCCTTAACCCTAACCCTAACCCTAACCCTTAACCCTAACCCTAACCCTAACCCTGACGTAACCCTAACCCTTATCCTAACCCTAACCCTACCCCTAACCCTAACCCTAACCTTAACCTTAACCCTAACCCTAACCTAACCCTAACCCTTACCCTAACCCTAACCCTAACCCTAACCCTAATGCTACCCTAAGCCTAAACCTAACCCTACCCCTAACCCTAAGCCTAACCCAACCACTAATCCCTATGCCCAAACCTAATGCCTAACTCTAACGCTAATCATAAACCTAACCCTAACCCTGACCGTAAACCTAAACCTAACCATAACCCTAAACCTAACCCTAACCATAAACCTAAACCTAAACCTATCCCTACACCTAAACCTAACCCTAACCGTTACCCTTACCCTAACCCTTACCCTAACCCTAACCCGGACCCTAACCCTAACCCTTACCCTAACCCTATCCTAACACTAACCCTTACCCTAACCCTAACCTAATCCTGACCCCTAACCCTAACCCTAACCCTACCCTAACCATATCCCGCACCCTAACCCTAAGACTTACCCTAACCCTAAACCTAACCTTAACCCAAACCCAAACCCAAACCCTAACCCTAACCCTAACCCTAACCCTAACCCTAAACCTAAACCTATCTCAGACCCTAACCCTAACGCTACCCCTAACCCCTAACCCTAACTCTAATCCTACCCTAACCATATCCCGCACCCTGACCCTAAGCCTAACCCTAACGCTAAACCTAACCCTAAACTTAACCCAAACCCTAACCCTAACACTAACCCTAACCACTAACTCTAAACCTCACCTAGCCCTAACCCTTATCCAAACCCTAACAATAACCCTAACGCTAATGCTAACCTAACCTTAAACTTAACCCTAACCCTAACCCTAACCCTAACCCTAACCCTAACCCTGACCCTAACCATAAACCTAAACCTAACACTAACCCTCAAGCATAACCCTAATGCTAAAAATAACCCTACACCAGACCCTAACCCTAACCATAACACTAACCATAACCCTAACCCCTAACTCTAACCCTAACCTAAACCTAACTCTAACCCTCAAGCATAACCCTAATGCTAAAAATAACCCTACCCCAGACCCTAACCCTAACCATAACACTAACCATAACCCTAACCCCTAACTCTAACCCTAACCTAACCCTAATTTTAACCTTAAACTTAACCCTAACCTAACCCTAACCCTATCCAGGACCCTAACTATAACCCTAACCCTAACCCTACCCCTAAACCTAACCTTAGCCTTAACCGTAACCCTAAACCTAACGCTAACCCTAACCCTTACCCTAACCCGAACCCTAACCATAACCCTAGCCCTAATGCTAACCTAACCTTAACCTTAACCCTAATCCTAACCCTAATCCTAACCCTGAACCTAACCCTAACCCTAACCCTACCCCTAAACCTAACCTTAGCGTTAACCGTAACCCTAAACCTAACCCTAACCCTAACCCCTAACGCTAACCGTAACCCTTACCCTAACCCGAACCCTAACCATAACCCTAGCCCTAATGCTAACCTAACCTTAACCTTAACCCTAATCCTAACACTAATCCTAACCCTGACCCTAACCCTAACCCTAACCCTAACCATAACCCTAGCCCTAATGCTAACCTAACCTTAACCTTAACCCTAATCCTAACACTAATCCTAACCCTGACCCTAACCCTAACCCTAACCCTAACCCTAACCCTAACAATAACCCTATCCCAAACCATAACCCTAACCATAACCCTAACCCTAACCCCTAACTCTAACCCTAACGTAACCCTAACCCTTATCCTAACCCTAACCATAGCCCTAACCCTAAACGTTTCCGGGACCCTAAGTCTAACCCTAACCCTAACCCTAACCCTAAGCCTAACCCTAACCCTAACCCTAACCCTAACCCTGACCGAACCATAACCCTTACCCTAACCCTGACCTAATCCTGATCCTAAACATTGCCCTAACCCTAATCTGTAACCATAACGCTAACCTAAGCCTAAACCTAATCCTACCCCTAACCCTAAACCTAACCTATAAACTTAACCCTAACCCTAACCCTAACGCAACCCCTAACCCCTAACCCTAACCCTAATGCCAAACTCTAACCCTAACACCAACCCGGACCCTAACCCTAAACGTAACCTTAACCCTAAACCTAACCCTAAACCTAACCCTAACCCTTACCCTAACCCTACCCCGGACCCTAACCCTAACCCTAACCGTAACCCTATCCTAACACTAACCCTTACCCTAACCCTAACCTAATCCTGACCCTAATCATAACCCTAAACCTAACACTTAACCAAAAGGCTAACCCTAACCCTAATCCTATCCCGGACCCTAACCCAAACCCTAACCCTACCCCTAACTCCTAACCCTAAACCTAACCCTATTCTAACCCTATCCTGTACCCTAACCCTAACCCTAACCCTAACCCCGACGCTAACCCTAACCTAAGCCTAACCCTTACCCTATCCCTAACATTAACCCTAACCCTCCCCCTAACCCCTAACCCTAAACCTAACCCTAACCTTAACCTTAACCTTAACCCTAACCCTAATCTAACCCTAACCCTAACCCTAACCCGGACCCTAACCCTAACCCTTACCCTAACCCTAACCCTATCCTAACACTAACCCTTACCCTAACCTAATCCTGACCCCTAACCCTAACCCTATCCCGCACCCTAATTCTAAGACTAACCCTAACCCTAAACCTAACCTTAACCTTAACCCAAAACCTAACCCTAACCCCTAACACTAACCCTCACCTAGCCCTAACCCTTACCCTAACCCTAACAATAACCCTAACCCTAATGTTAACCTAAACTTAACCTTAACCCTAATCCTAACCCTAACCCTAACCCTATCCCGGACCCTAACCCTAACGCTACCCCTAACCCCTAACCCTAACCCTAACCCTACCCTAACCCTATCCCGCACCCTAACCCTAAGCCTAACCCTAACCCTAAACCTAACCTAACCCTAACCCTTACCGTAACGCTTACCCTAACCCTAACCCCAAACTCTAACCCTCACCTAGCCCTAACCCTTACCCTAACCGTAACAATAACCCTAACCCTAATGCTAACCTAACCTTAACCTTAACCCTAACCCTAACCCTGACCCTAACCATAAACCTAAACCTAACACAAACCCTCAAGCATAACCCTAATGCTAAAAATAACCCTATCCCGGACCCTAACCCTAACCATAACCCTAACCCTAACCCCTAACTCTAACCCTAACCTAACCCTAACCCTAACCCCTAACCCTAACCCTAACCCTATCCTAACACTAATCCTTACCCTAACCCTAACCTAATCCTGACCCTAACCCTTAACCCTAACCCTTAACCCTTAACCCTAACACTAACCCTATCCCGGACCCTAAAACTAACCCTAATCCTTAACCCTAACCCTAACCCTAACCCTTAACCCTAACCCTAACCCTAACCCTGACATAACCCTAACCCTTATCCTAACCCTAACCCTACCCCTAACCCTAACCCTAACCTTAACCTTAACCCTAACCCTAACCTAACCCTAACCCTTACCCTAACCCTAACCCTAACCCTAACCCTAATGCTACCCTAAGCCTAAACCTAACCCTACCCCTAACCCTAAGCCTAACCCAACCACTAATCCATATGCCCAAACCTAATGCCTAACTCTAACGCTAATCATAAACCTAACCCTAACCCTGACCGTAAACCTAAACCTAACCATAACCCTAAACCTAACCCTAACCATAAACCTAAACCTAAACCTATCCCTACACCTAAACCTAACCCTAACCGTTACCCTTACCCTTACCCTTACCCTAACCCTTACCCTAACCCTAACCCGGACCCTAACCCTAACCCTTACCCTAACCCTAACCCTATCCTAACACTAACCCTTACCCTAACCCTAACCTAATCCTGACCCCTAACCCTAACCCTAACCCTACCCTAACCATATCCCGCACCCTAACCCTAAGACTTACCCTAACCCTAAACCTAACCTTAACCCAAACCCAAACCCAAACCCTAACCCTAACCCTAACCCTAACCCTAACCCTGACCCTTCCCTAACCCTAACCCTGACCTAACCTTAACCCTTACCCTAATCCTAACCCAATCCTGATCCTAACCATGACCCTAACCCTAACCCTTAACCCTAACCCTAACCCTATCTCAGACCCTAACCCTAACCCTACCCCTAACCCCTAAACCTAACCCTAACCCTTACCCTAACCCTAACCCTAACCCTAACCCTAACCCTAACACTAACCTAAGCCTAAACCTAAACCTAACCCTAACTCTAACCCTAAATCTAACCTTAACCCAACCCCTAACCCCTAACCCTAACCCTAATGCATAACTCTAACCCTAACCCCAACCCTAACCCTAACCCTGACCCTGAACCTAAACCTTAACCTAATTTTAACCCTAAACCTAATCCTAAACCTGACCCTAATCCTAACCCTAACCCTTACCCTAACCCTAACCCTAACCCTATCCCGGACCGTAAACCTAACCCTACCCCTAACCCCTAACCCTAACCCTAACCCTAACCCTATCCTGCAGCCTAACCCTAAGTCTTACCCTAACCCTAAACCTAACCGTAACCTTAACCCTAACCCTAACCCTAACCCCTAACTCTAACCCTAGTAGTAATGCTAACATAACATTAACCTTAGCCCTAACCCTAACCCTAATCCTAATCCTGACCTTAACCCTAAGCCTAACCCTAACACTAACCCCTAACCCTAACCCTAACGCTAACCCTAACCCTTAAACCTAACCCTACCCCTAACCCTAATCCTAACCCTAACCCTAACCCAACCCCTAACCACTAATCCTAACCCTAATGCCTAACTGTAATGCTAACCTAACCCTAACCTTAACACTGACCCTAAACATAAACCTAACCTTAAACCTAAACCTAACCCTAAACCTAAACCTACCCCCAAACCCCTAAACCTAACCGTAATCCTAACCCTAAACTAACCCTATCCCGGACCCTAACCCTACGCCTAACCCTAACTCTAAACCTAACCTTAACCTTAACCCTAACCCTAACCCCTAACGCTAACCGTAATCTAATCCTAACCCTTACCCTAATGCTAACCCTAACCATAACCCTAACTCTAATGCTAACCTAACCTTAATCTTAACCCTAACACCAACCCTAACTCTAACCCTAACCCTAACCCTAACCCTAAACCAAACCCTAACCCTAACGCTAACCCTAACCATAACCCTAACTCTAATGCTAACCTAACCTTAACCTTAACCCTAACACTAACCCTAACTCTAACCCTAATCCTAACCCTAACCCTAACCCTAACCCTAACCCTGACCCTAACCCTATCCCGGACCCTAACATTACCCCTACCCCTAACCCCTAACCCTAACCCTAACCCCTAACTCTAACCCTAACCTAACCCTAACCCTAACCCTGACCCTAACCCCAACCTGGACCCTAACAATAACCTTAACCCTAACCCTAACCCTAACCCTGACCCTAACCCCAACCCGGACCCTAACAATAACCTTAACCCTAACCCTAACCCTAACCCTGACCCTAACCCCAACCCGGACCCTAACAATAACCTTAACCCTAACCCTAACCCTAACCCTAAACCCTAACTCTAAACATAACGTAACCCTGACCCTAACCGTAAACCTAATCCTAATCCTAACCCTAACCCTAACCCTAGCCCTAACCCTTACCCTAACTCTAACCCGGACCCTAAGCCTAACCCTAACCCTAACCCTAAGCCCTAACTCCAACCCTAACCTAACCCTGACCCTAACCCTAATCCTAACCTTAACCTTAGCCCTAACCCTAACCCTAATCCTAACCCTGACCCTAACCCTAAACCTAAATCTAACACTAACCCTCAACCATACCCCTAACACTAACAATAATCCTGTCCCGGACCCTAACCCTAACCATAACCCCAACCCTACACCTAACCCTAATCCTAACTCTAACCGTAACCCTAACCCTAACCCTAACCCTAACCCTAACCCTAACCCTAACCCTAATCCTAACCTTAGCCCTAACCCTAACCCTGATCCTAACCCTGACCCTAACCCTAAACCTAAATCTAACACTAACCCTCAACCATACCCCTAACACTAACAATAATCCTGTCCCGGACCCTAACCCTAACCATAACCCCATCCTTACACCTAACCCTAATCCTAACTCTAACCGTAACCCTAACACTAAC
>NC_092559.1:9315987-9318487 GCF_037038585.1 Patagioenas fasciata | reverse complement strand
TAACCATAACCCTAACCCTAATGCTAGCCGAACCCTATCCCAAACCCTGACACTAACCCTAACATGGACCCTAACCCTAAACCTAACCTTAACCTTAACCCTAACCCTAACCCAAACCCTAACCCCTAACTCTAACCCTAACCGTAACCCTATCCCGGACCCTAATGCTAAGCCTAAGCCTAAGCCTAACCCTAACCCTACTCCTAACTCCTAAACCTAACCGTAACCCTAAGCCTAACCTAACCCTATCTGGGACCCTAACCCTAAGCCTAACCCTAAACCAAACCATAACCTTAACCCAAACCCTAACCCTAAACCCAACCCCTAACTCTAACCCTCCCCTAACCCTACCCCTTACCCTAACCCTAACCCTAACCCTAACCCTAACCCTAACCCTAACCCTAACCCTAACCTTAACCTTAACCCTAACCCTAACCCTAAACCTGACCCTAATGGTAAACCTAAACCTAACACTAACCCTCAACCATAACCCTAACCCTAACAATAACCCTATCCCGGACCCTAACCCTAAGAATAATCCTGACCCTAAGCCTAACCCTAACCCTAACCTTAACCCTAACCTAACCCTAACCCTAACCATAACCTTAAACCTAACCCTAAACCTAACCTTAAACTTAACCCTAACCCTAACCCTAACCCTAACCCTACGCCTAAACCCTAACCCTAATCCTACCCTAACCCTATCCCGCAGCTTAACGCTAAGCCTAACCCTAACCCTAAACCTAACCTTAACCTTAACCCAAACCCTAACCCTAACCCTAACCCCTAACTCTAACTCTCACCTAGTCCTAACCCTTATCCTTACCCTAACCCTAACCATAACACTAACACTATTGCTAGCCGAGCCCTAACCCAAACCCTGACCCTAACCCTACCATGGACCCTAACCCTAAACCTAACCTTAACCTTAACCCTAACCCTAACCCAAACCCTAACCCGTAACTCTAACCCTAACCGTAACCCTATCCCGGACCCTAACGCTAAGCCTAAGCCTAACCCTAACCCTAACCCTACTTCTAACTCCTAAACCTAACCGTAACCCTAAGCCTAACCTAACCCTATCTCGGACCCTAACCCTTAACCCTAACCCTAAACCTAACCTTAACCTTAACCCAAACCCTAACCCTAACCCCTAATTCTAACCCTCACCTAGCCCTAACCCTTACCCTAACCCTAATCCTAACCCTAGCCGTAATTCTAACCCTAATGTTAACCTAACCTTAACCTTAACCCTAACCCTAACCCTAACGCTAACCCTGACCCTAACCCTAAACCTAAACTTAACACTAACCCTCAACCATAATCCGAACCCTAACAATAGCCCTAACCCTTTACCGTAACCCTAACCCTAAACCTAACATTAACCTTAACCCTAACCCTAACACCTAACCCTAACCCTAACCCTTACCCTAAACCTAACCCTAACCATAACCCCAACCCTAAACCTAAACCTATCCTGAACCCTAACCCTAAACCAAACCTTAACCTTAACCCAAACCCTAACCCAAACCCTAATCCTTTAACTCTAACCGTAACCATTACCCTAATCCTAACACTAACCGAACCCTAAACCAAACTCTGACCCTAACTCTAACATGGCCCCTAACCCTAAACCTTACCTTAACCTTGACCCTAACCCTAACCCAAACCCTAACCCATAACTCTAACCCTAACCCTAACCCTATTCCGGACCCTAACTCTTAACCTAAGCCTAAGCCTAAGCCTAAGCCTAAGCCTAAGCCTAAGCCTAACCCTACACCTAAACATTAAACCTAACACTAACCCTAACCCAAACCTAACCCTATCCCGGACCCTAAGCCTATGCCTAACCCTATCCCTAAACCTAACCTTAACCTTAACCTTAACCTTAACCTTAACCTTAACCCTAACCCTAACCCTATCCCTAATCCCTAACTCTAACCCTAAGCCAATCCTAACGCAAACCTAACCCTATCCCGGACCCTAAGGCTATGCCTAACCCTATCCCTAAACCTAACCTTAACCTTAACCTTAACCTTAACCTTAACCCTAACCCTAACCCTAACACTATCCCTAATCCCTAACTCTAACCCTAAGCCAATCCTAACCCTAACATTTACCCTTACCCTAACCCTAACATGGACCTAACCATAAACCTAACTTTAACCCTAAATCTAATCCTAAACCTAACCCTAACCCTGACGTTCCCTAACCCTAACCCAAACCCTAACCCTGACCCTTCCCTAAGCCTAACCCTGACTTAACGCTAACCCTTACCCTAATCCTAAACTAATCCTGATCCTCACCATTACCCTAACCCTTACCCCTAACCCTAACCCGAAACCTAACCCTATCCCGGACCCTAACCCTAACCCTAACCCTAACCCTAACCCTGAACCCTAACCCTAACCCTTACCCTAAACCTAACCCTAACCCTAAGGCTAATGCTAACCTGAGCGTAAACCTAACCCTAACCCAACCCCTAACCCCTAACCCTAAC
>NC_092559.1:9295987-9310987 GCF_037038585.1 Patagioenas fasciata | reverse complement strand
CTAACTCTAACTCTCACCTAGTCCTAACCCTTATCCTTACCCTAACCCTAACCATAACACTAACACTATTGCTAGCCGAGCCCTAACCCAAACCCTGACCCTAACCCTACCATGGACCCTAACCCTAAACCTAACCTTAACCTTAACCCTAACCCTAACCCAAACCCTAACCCGTAACTCTAACCCTAACCGTAACCCTATCCCGGACCCTAACGCTAAGCCTAAGCCTAACCCTAACCCTAACCCTACTTCTAACTCCTAAACCTAACCGTAACCCTAAGCCTAACCTAACCCTATCTCGGACCCTAACCCTTAACCCTAACCCTAAACCTAACCTTAACCTTAACCCAAACCCTAACCCTAACCCCTAATTCTAACCCTCACCTAGCCCTAACCCTTACCCTAACCCTAATCCTAACCCTAGCCGTAATTCTAACCCTAATGTTAACCTAACCTTAACCTTAACCCTAACCCTAACCCTAACGCTAACCCTGACCCTAACCCTAAACCTAAACTTAACACTAACCCTCAACCATAATCCGAACCCTAACAATAGCCCTAACCCTTTACCGTAACCCTAACCCTAAACCTAACATTAACCTTAACCCTAACCCTAACACCTAACCCTAACCCTAACCCTTACCCTAAACCTAACCCTAACCATAACCCCAACCCTAAACCTAAACCTATCCTGAACCCTAACCCTAAACCAAACCTTAACCTTAACCCAAACCCTAACCCAAACCCTAATCCTTTAACTCTAACCGTAACCATTACCCTAATCCTAACACTAACCGAACCCTAAACCAAACTCTGACCCTAACTCTAACATGGCCCCTAACCCTAAACCTTACCTTAACCTTGACCCTAACCCTAACCCAAACCCTAACCCATAACTCTAACCCTAACCCTAACCCTATTCCGGACCCTAACTCTTAACCTAAGCCTAAGCCTAAGCCTAAGCCTAAGCCTAAGCCTAAGCCTAACCCTACACCTAAACATTAAACCTAACACTAACCCTAACCCAAACCTAACCCTATCCCGGACCCTAAGCCTATGCCTAACCCTATCCCTAAACCTAACCTTAACCTTAACCTTAACCTTAACCTTAACCCTAACCCTAACCCTATCCCTAATCCCTAACTCTAACCCTAAGCCAATCCTAACGCAAACCTAACCCTATCCCGGACCCTAAGGCTATGCCTAACCCTATCCCTAAACCTAACCTTAACCTTAACCTTAACCTTAACCTTAACCCTAACCCTAACCCTAACACTATCCCTAATCCCTAACTCTAACCCTAAGCCAATCCTAACCCTAACATTTACCCTTACCCTAACCCTAACATGGACCTAACCATAAACCTAACTTTAACCCTAAATCTAACCCTAAACCTAACCCTAACCCTGACGTTCCCTAACCCTAACCCAAACCCTAACCCTGACCCTTCCCTAAGCCTAACCCTGACTTAACGCTAACCCTTACCCTAATCCTAAACTAATCCTGATCCTCACCATTACCCTAACCCTTACCCCTAACCCTAACCCGAAACCTAACCCTATCCCGGACCCTAACCCTAACCCTAACCCTAACCCTAACCCTGAACCCTAACCCTAACCCTTACCCTAAACCTAACCCTAACCCTAAGGCTAATGCTAACCTGAGCGTAAACCTAACCCTAACCCAACCCCTAACCCCTAACCCTAACCCTAATGCCTAACTCTAATCCTAACCTAACCCTAACCCTAACCCTACCCCCTAACTCTAACCCTTATCTAACCCTAACCCTAACCTTAACCTTAACCCTAACCCTAACCCAAACCCTAACCCCTAACCCTAACCTTAACGCTAACCAAACCCTAACCCAAATCCTGACCCTAACCCTAACATGGAACCTAACCTGAAACCTTATCTTAACCTGGACCCTAACCCTAACCCAAAACCTAACCTCCAAATCTAACCCTCTTCTGGACCGTAACCCTAAGTCAAAGTCCAACACTAACCCTAACTCTACCCCTAACACCTAAACCTAACACTAACCCTAACCTAACCCTATCCCGAACCCTAAGCCTAAGCCTAACCTTAACTCTTACCGTAACCCTAACCGTAACCATAACCCTAACCCTAATGCTAACCTAAACTTTATCTTAACGTTAACCCTGACCCTAACCCTAAACCTAATCCTAACCCTCAACCCTACCCCTAACCCTTACCCTAAACCTATCCCGGTCCCTAACCATAACCATAACTTTAACCCTAACCCTAACTCTAAACCCTAACTCTAACCCTAACCTAAACCTAATCCTATCCCTAACCCTAACCCTAAATATAACCCTAACCCTAACCCTAACCCGGACCCTAAACCTACACCTAACCTCTAACCCTTACCCTAACCCTAACCGTAACCCTACCTCTACCCCTACCCCGTGCCCCTAACCCTAACCCTAACCCTAATCCCTACCCCTAACCCTAACCTAATCCTATCCCTAACCCTGACTCTAACCCTAACATGGACCCTAAACCTAAACCTAACTTTAACCCTAAACGTAACCCTAAACCTAACCCTAACCCTACCCCTAACCACTAACCCTAACCCTAAACCTTACCCTAACCCTAACCCTAACGCTAAGCTAAACCTAACCCTAACCCTTATCCTAACCCTAAACCTAACCCTATCGCAGACCCTAACCCTAACACTTACCCTAAACCTAATCGTAACCCTACCCCTAACCCTAACCTTAAACGCTAACCTAAGCGTAAACCTAAAACTAACCCTAACCCTAACACTAACCCTAACCCTAGCCCTAACCCTGACCCTTCCCTAACCGTAGCCCTAACCCTAACCCAAACCCTAACCCCTAACCCTAATCCTAATCCCTAACTCTAACCCTGACCTAACCCTAACCCTAACCCTGACCCCAAACCTTAACCTAACCTTAACCCTAAATCTAATCCTTAACCTAAACCTAACCCTAATCCTAACCCTAACCCTTACCCTAACCCTAACCCTATCCCCTACCCTAACCCTAAGCCTAACCCTAAACCTAACCCTAACCCTAAACCTTAACCTAACCTTAACCCTAAACCTAATCCTTAACCTAACCCTAACCCTAATCCTAACCCTAGCCCCTACCCTAACCCTAACCTAAACCCTACCCTAACCCTAACACTAACCCTAAACCTAACCCTCAACCCTAACCCTAACCCTTACCCTAACCCTAACCCTCAACCCTAACCCTAACCGTAAGCCTACCCCTACCCCTTACCCCAAGCCTAACCCTAATCCTAACCCTAATCACTACCTCTAACACTAACCCAAACCCTGACCCTTCCCTAACCCTAGCCCTAACCCTAACCCTAACCCTAACCCTAACCCTAACCCAAACCCTAACCCTGACCCTTCCTAACAGTAACCCTGACCTAACGCTAACCCTTACCCTTACCCTAACCCTAACCCAATCCCAGACCGTAACCATAACCCTAACCTTCACCCTGACCCTAACCCTAAACCTACCCCTAACCCCTAACCCTAACTTTAATCCTTACTCTAACCCTAAACCTAACCCTAACGCTAACGCTAACCTAAGCGTAAACCTACACCTACACCTAACCCTAACCCTAACCCTAACCCAACCCCTAACCCCTAAACCTAACCCTAATGTCTAACTCTAACCCTAACCTAACCCTAGCCCTGACCCTAAACCTTGACCTAACCTTAACCCTAAACCTAAACCTAACCCCAATCCTAATACTGACCCTTACCGTAAACCTAACCATATCCCGGACCCTAACCCTAACCCTAACCCTAATCCCAACCCTTACCCTAAAGCTGACCCTAACCCTAACCCTCAACTCTAACCCTAACCCTAACCCTAATCCCAACCCTTACCCTAAAGCTGACCCTAACCCTAACCCTCAACTCTAACCCTAACCCTAACCGTATCCCGGACCATAAGCATAACCATAACCCTAACCCTAACCCTAATCCCTAACTCTAACCCTAACCTAACCCTAACCCTTACCCTAAACTTAACCCCAACCCTAACCCTACCCCTTACCCCTAACCCTAACCTAACCCTAACCCTAACCCTCAACCCTAACCCTAACCGTAACCCTACCCCTACCCCTTACCCCTAACCCTAATCCTAACCCTAACCGTAACCCCAACATGGACCCTAACCCTAAACCTAACTTTAACCCTAAACATAACCCTAAACCTAACCCTAAACCCTTACCCTTCCCTAGCCCTAATCCTAACCCTAATCCTAAACCTAACTTTAACCCTAACCCTAACCTAAACCTAACCCTGACCCTTCCCTAACCCTAACCCTTACCCTAACCCTAACCCTAACCCTAACCCTAACCCTAACCTAATCCTGATCCTAACCATTACCCTAACCCTAATCCTTAACCTAACCCTAACCCTATCCCAGGCCCTAACTATAACCCTAACCTTAAACCTAAACCTAACCCTAACCCTAAATCTACCCCTAACCCCTAACCCTAACCCTAACGCTAACCTAAACATAAACCTAACCCTAACCCTAACCCAACCCCTAACCCCTAACTCTAATGCCTAACTCTAACCCTAAACCTAACTCTGACCCTAACCCTCAACCCTAAACCTAACCCTTACCCTAACCCGGACCCTAACCCTAACCCGGACCCTAACCCTAACCCTAACCATAACCCTCACCCTAACCCTAACCCTAACCCTTACCCTAACCCTAACCCTTACCCTAACCGTAACCCTCAACCCTAACCCTAACCGTAACCCTACCCCTACCCCTTACCCCTAACCCTAACCCCAACATGGACCCTAACCCTAAACCTAACTCTAACCCTAAACATAACCCTAAACCTAACCCTAAACCCTTACCCTTCCCTAGCCCTAATCCTAACCCTAATCCTAAACCTAACTTTAACCCTAACCCTAACCTAAACCTAACCCTGACCCTTCCCTAACCCTTACCCTAACCCTAACCCTAACCTAATCCTGATGCTAACCATTATCCTAACCCTAATCCTTTACCCTAACCCTAACCCTAATCCCTAAACCTAACCCTAAACCTAACCCTAACACTAACCCTAATCCTTAAACCTAACCCTAACCCTAAACTAATCCTGATGCTAACCATTATCCTAACCCTAATCCTTAACCCTAAGCCTAACTCTAATCCTTAACCCTAACCCTAACCCTAACCCAGACCCTAACCCTAACCCGGACCCTAACCCGGACGCTAACCCTAGCCCTAACCATAACCCTCAACCCTAACCCTAACCCTTACCCTAACCCTAAGCCTTACCCTAACCCTAACCCTCAACCCTAACCCTAACCGTAACCCTACCCCTACCCCTTACCCGAACCCTAACCCTAACCCTAATCCCTAACCCTAACCCTAGCCCTAACCCCTAACTCTAACCCTAACCTAACCCTAACCCTACCCCTTACCCCTAACCCTAACCCTAATCCCTAACTCTAACCCTAACCTAAACCTAACCGTAACCCTTACCCCTAACCCTAACCCTAATCCCTAACTCTAACCCTAACCTAAACCTAACCGTAACCCTTACCCTTACCCTAACCCTAACATGGACCCTAACCCTAACCCTAAACCTAACCCTAAACCCTTACTCTTCCCTAGACCTAATCCTAATCCTAACCCTAATCCCTAACCCTAACCCTAGCCCTAATCCCTAACTCTCACCCTAACCTAATCCTAACCCAAACCCTGACCCTAACCCTAACCCTGACCCTTCCCTAACCCTAACCCTAACCCAAACCCTAACCCTGACCCTTCCCTAACCCTAACCCTAACCCTGACCCTAAACCTTGACCTAACCTTAACCCTCAACCTAAACCTCACCCTAATCCTAATACTAACCCTTACCATGAACCTAACCCTATCCCGGACCCTAAACCTAACCATAACCCCAACCCTAACCCTAAAGCTGACCCTAAACCTAACCCTCAACCCTAACCGTAACCCTAACCCTAACCGTATACCGGACCCTAACCATAACCATAACCCTAACCCTAACCCCTAACTCTAATCCTAACCCTACCCCTTACCCCTAACCCTACCCCTAACCCTAATCCCTAACTCTATCCCTAACCTAAACCTAACCCTAAGCCTTACCCTTACCCTAACCCTAACATGGACCCTAACCCTAAACCTAACTTTAACCCTAAACCTAAGCCTAAACCTAACCCTGAACCCTTACCCTTCCCTAGCCCTAATCCTAATCCTAACCCTAAACCTAACCCTAACCCAAACCCTAACCCCTAACCCTACCCCTAACCCTACTGCCTTACTCTAACCCTAACCTAACCCTAACCCTAACCCTGACCCTAAACCTTAACCTAACCTTAACCATAAACCTAATCCTTAACCTAAACCTAACCCTAATCCTAACACTAACCCTTACCCTAAACCTAAACCTATCCCGGACCCTAACACTAACCCTAACCCTAAACCTGACCCTAACCCTAACTCTCAATCCTTACCCTAACCTTAACCCTAACCCTATCCCGGACCCTACCCCTAACCCTAACGGTACCCGAACCCTAACCCTAACCCTGACCCCTAACCCTAACACTAATCCCTAACTCTAACCCTAACCTAATCCTAACCCTAACCTTTACCCTAACCCAAACCCCAACCCTAACCCTAAACCTAATTTTAACCTTAAACCTAAGCCTAAACCTAACCCTAAACCTTACCCTAACCCTAAACCTAATTTTAACCCTAAACCTAACCCTAAACCTAACCCTAAACCTTACCCTAACCCTGACCCTTCCCTAACCCTAACCCTAACCCTAACCCAAACCCTAACCCTGACCCTTCCCTAAGCCTAACCCTGACCTAACCCTAACCCTTACCCTAACCTTAATCCTGATCCTAACCATTACCCTAACCTTAACCCTAACCCCTAACCCTAACCCTAAACATAACCCTAACCCTAAGGCTAATGCTAACCTGAGCGTAAACCTAACCCTGACCCTAACCCTAATGCCTAACTCTAATCCTAACCTAACCCTAACCCTAACCCTAACCCTAACCCTAACCCTGATCCTAAACCTTAACCTAACCTTAACCCTAAACCTAATCCTAAACCTAAACCTAATCCTAATCCTAACACTAACCCTTACCCCAACCCTAAACCTATCCCGGACCCTAACCCTAACCCTAAAACTGACCCTAACACTAACCCTCAACCCTAACCCTAACCCTTACCCTAACCCTATCCTGAACCCTAAACATAACCATAACCCTAACCCTAACCATAACCATAACCCCTAACTCTAACCCTATCCTAACCCTAACCCTTACCCTAACCCTAACCCTAACCATAACCCTAACCCAGACCCTAACCCTAAGCCGGACCCTAATCCTAACCCTAACTCTAACCTACCCCTAACCCCTAAACCTAACCCTATCCCGCATCCTAACCCTAAGCCTAACCATAACCCTAACCCTGACCTTAACCCTACCCCCTAACTCAAACCCTAATATATCCCTAACCCTAACTCAAACCCTAACCCCTAACCCTAACCCTAACGCTAACCGAACCCTAACCCAAATCCTGACCCTAACACTAACATGGGACCTAACCCTAAACCTTATCTTAACCTGGACCCTAACCCTAACCCAAAACCTAACCTCCAAATCTAACCCTAACCCTAACCCTCTTCCGGACCGTAACCCTAAGTCTAAGCCCAACACTAACCCTAACCCTACCCCTAACGCCTAAACCTAACACTAACCCTATCCCGAACCCTAAGCCTAAGCCTAACCTAAACTCTTACCCTAACCCTAACCGTAACCATAACCCTAACCCTAATGCTAACCTAAACTTAATCTTAACGTTAACCCTGACCCTAACCCTAAACCTAACCCTAATCCTAACCCTCAACCCTACCCCTAACCCTTACCCTAAACCTATCCTGGTCCCTAACCATAACCATAACTTTAACTATAACCCTAACCCTAACCCTAACCCTAACCCTAACCCTAACCCTAACCTAAACCTAATCCTTACCCTAACCCTAACCCTAAATCTAAACCTAACCCAGACCCTAACCCTAACCCGGACCCTAACCCTACACCTAACCTCTAACCTTTACCCTAATCCTAACCCTAACCGTAACCCTACCCCTACCCCTACCCCTACCCCTTACCCCTAATCCTATCCCTAACCCTAATCCCTAACTCTAACCCTAACCTAATCCTATCCCTAACCCTGACTCTAACCCTAACATGGACCCTAACCCTAAAACTGACTTTAACCCTAAACGTAACCCTAAACCTAACCCTAACCCTACCCCTAACCACTAACCCTAACCCTAAACCTTACCCTAACTCTAACCCTAACTCTAACGCTAACCTAAACCTAACCCTAACCCTTATCCTAACTCTAAACTAACTCTATCCTAACCATTACCCTACCCCTAACCCTTAACCGTAACCCTAACCCTAACCCTAAACCTAATCCTAACCCTACCCCTAACCCTAACCTTAATGCTAACCTAAGCCTAAAGCTAAACCTACCCCTAACCCTAACCCTAACACTAACACTAACCCTAGCCCTAACCCTGACCCTTCCCTGACCCTAGCCCTAACCCTAACCCAAACCCTAACCCTGACCCTTCCCTAACCCTAACCCTGACCTAACCCTAACCCTTACCCAAACCCTAACCGAATCCTGATCCTAACCATTACCCTAACCCTAACCCTGAAGCTAACAATAACCCTGACCTAACCCTAACCCTTACCTAACCCTAACATAATCCTGATCCTAACCATTACCCTAACGCTAACCCTAACGAAACCCCTAAACTCTAACCCTAACCCTAATGCCTAACTCTAACCCTAAACTAACCCTAACCCTCACCCTGACCCTAAACCTAAACCTAACCTTAACACTAAACCTAACCCTAAACCTAAACCTTACCCTAAACTTAACCCTAAACCTAACCCTAACACTAACCCTAACCCTTACCCTAACCCTTACCCTAACCCTCACCCTAACTGTAACCCTACCCCTACCCCTTACCACTAACCCTAACCCTAACCCTAACCCTAACCCTAACCTAATCCTAACCCTAAACCTGACCCTAACCCTAACTCTGACCCTTCCCTAAACCTAACCCTGACCTAACCCTAACCCTTACCCTAACGCTAACCTAATCCTGATCCTAACCATTACCCTAACCCTAACCCTTAACTCTTACCCTAACCCAATACCGGACCGTAACCATAACCCTAACCTTAACCCTAACCCTAACCCTAAACCTACCCCTAACCCCTAACCCTAACCCTAACACTTACGCTAAACCTAACCGTAACCCTAACGCTAACGCTAACCCTAACCCTAACCCTAACCCTAATCCCTAACTCTAACCCTAACCTAAACGTAACCCTAACCCTTACCCTTCCCTAACCCTAATCCTAAC
This sequence comes from Patagioenas fasciata, assembly GCF_037038585.1. Lineage (NCBI taxonomy): Eukaryota > Metazoa > Chordata > Aves > Columbiformes > Columbidae > Patagioenas > Patagioenas fasciata. Next base: position 9,301,530 of record NC_092559.1, on the reverse strand, counting down.
CCTAACCCTAAACCTAACTTTAACCCTAAACCTAACCTACACCTAACCCTAAACCTAACCTAAACCCAACCCTGACCCTAACCCTAACCCTAACCTAATCCTGATGCTAACCATTACCCTAACCCTAAACCTTACTTTAACCCTAAACCTAACCTACACCTAACCCTAAACCTAACCTAAACCCAACCCTGACCCTAACCCTAACCCTAACCTAATCCTGATGCTAACCATTACCCTAACCCTAAACCTTAACCCTAACCCTAAACCTATCCCAGACCCTAACCATAACCCTAACCTTAAACCTAAACCTAACCCTAACCCTAACCCTACCCCTAACCCTAACCCTACACCTACCCCTTACCCCTAACCCTAACCCTACACCTACCCCTTACCCCTAACCCTAACCCTAATCCCTAACTCTAACCCTATCCTACTCCTAACCCTAAGCCTTACCCTTACCCTTACCCTTACCCTAACCCTAACCCTAACCTTAACTTTAACCCTAACCGTAACCCAACCCTAACCCTTACACTAACCTTAACCCTAACGCTAACCTAAGCCTAAACCTAACCCTACCCCTAACCATAATCCTAACCCTAACCCTAACCCTAACCCAACCTCTAAGTCCAATGCCTAACTGTAACCCTAAACTAACCCTAATCCTAACCCTAACCCTAAACCTAAAGCTAACCTTAACCCTAAACGTAAACCTAACCCTAAGCCTCAGCCTAACCCTAAGCCTCAGCCTAACCCTAAGCCTAACCCTAAGTCTAACCCTTACCCTAACCCTAACGCGGACCCTGACCCTAACCCTAATCCTATCCTAACACTAACCCTTACCCTAACCCTAACCTAATCCTGATCCTAACCATAACCCTAACCCTAATCCTTAACCCTAACCCTAACCCTATCCAGCACCCTTACCCTAAGCCTAACCCTAACCCTAAATCTAACCTTAACCTTAACGCTTAACCTAACCCTAACCCAAACCCTGACCCTTAACGTGAACCTAAATCTAACACTAACCCTCAGCCATATCCCTAACCCTAACAATAACCCTATCCCGGACCATAACCCTAACTATAACCCTAAGCCTAATCCTAACCCTAAACCTAAACCTAACTTTAACCCTAAACCTACCCCTAACCCTAACCCCTAACTCTAACCGAAACCTAACCCTAAGCCTTACTCTAAACCTAACCCTAACCATAACCCCAACCCTAACCCTAAACCTATCCCGGACCCTAACCCTAACCCTAACCCTAAACCTATCCCGGACCCTAACCCTAAACCTATCCCGGACCCTAAACCTAACCCTAACCTTAACCATAACCCTAACCCTAACCCAAACCCTAACCCCTAACTCTAACCCTAACCTAACCCTAACGGTAACCGAACCCTAACCCAAACCCTGACCCTAACCCTAACATGGACCCTAACCCTAAATCTTACCTTAACCTTGAACCAAACCCTCACCCAAACCCTGACCCTAACCCTAACATGGACCCTAACCCTAAATCTTACCTTAACCTTGAACCTAACCCTAACCCAAACCCTAACCCCCAACTCTAAGCCGAACCCTAACCCTATTCCGGACCGTAACCCTAACCCTAACGCTAACCCTAACGGTAATCCTAACCCTAATTGTAACCTAACCTTAACCTTAACCCTAACCCTAACCCTAACAAAAACCCTGATCCTTACTGTAAACCTAAACCTAACACTAACCCTCAACCATAACCCTAACCCTAACAATAACCCTATCCCGGACCCTAACCCTACTCCTAACCCTTACCCAAACCCTAACCCCTAACTCTAACCCTAACCTAACTCTAACGCTAACCAAACCCTAACCCAAACCCTGACCCTAAACCTAAAATGGACCCTAATTCTAAACCTTACCTTAACCTTGACCCTAACCCTAATCCAAACCCTAACCCCCAACTCTAACCCGAACCCTAACCCTATTCCGGACCGTAACCCTAAGCCTAAGCCTAAGCCTAAGCCTAAGCCTAACCCTAACCCTAGCACTAACCCCTAAACCTAAGACTAACCCTAACCTTAACCTAATCCTATTCCGGACACTAAGCCTAAGTCTATCCCTAACCCTTAAACTAACCCTAACCATAACCATAACCCTAACCCTAATGCTTACCTAACCTCAACATTAAACTTAACCCTAACCTTAACCATAACCCTAACCCTAACCCTAAGCCTAACACTAACCCTAACCCTAACCCTAACCCTAACCATAACCCTACCCCTACACCTACCCCTTACCCCTAACCCTAACCCTAACCCTAATCCCTAACTCTAACCCTAACCTAATCCTAACCCTAACCCTTACCCTTACCCTTAACCTAACCCTAACCCTAACCTTAACTTTAACCCTAACCCTAACCTAACCCTAACCCTTACCCTAACCCTAACCCTAACCCTAACCCTAACCCTAACACTTACCCTAACCCTTACCCTAACCCTAACCCTAACCCTAACCCTAACCCTAACCCTAACCCTAACCCTAACCCTAACCTTAACATAACCGTAACTCTTCCTCTACCCCTTACCCCTAATCCTAACCCTAACACTAATCCCTAACTCTAACCCTAACCCTAACCCTTACCCTAAGTCTAACCCTAACCGTAACCCTAACCCAGACCCTAACCCTAACCCGGACTCTAACCCTACTCCCAACCCCTAACCCTAACCCTAATTCTAACCCTAACCGTTACCCTAAGCCTACCTCTTACCCCTAACCTAATCCTAACCCTAACCAGGACCCTAACACTAACATGGACCCCAAGCCTAAACCTAACTTTAACCCTAAACGTACCCTAAACCTAACCCTAACCCTAAACCTAAACCTAATCCTAAACCTAACCCTAACCCTTACCCTAAGCCTTACCCTAACCCTTACCCTAACCCTAAACGTAAACCTAAACCTAAACCTAACCCTAAACCTAAACCTAACCCTAAACCTAAACCTAAACCTAATCCTAAACCTAACCCTAACCCTTACCCTAACCCTAAACCTAACCCTAACCCTAACCCTAACCCTAACCCTAACCCTAACCCTGACCGTTCCCTAACCCTAACCCTGACCTAACCCTAACCCTTACCCTAACCCTAACCTAACTCTGATCCTAACCATTACCCTAACCCTAACCCTTAACCCTAACCCTAACCCTACCCCTAACCCCTACCGCTAACCCTAACCCTTACCCTACCCCTAACCCTAACACTTAACCCTAACCCTAACCCTACCCCTAACCCCTACCGCTAACCCTAACCCTGCCCCTAACCCTAACCCTTACCCAACCCCTAACACCTAACCATAACCCTAACCCTAATACCTAACTCTAACCATAACCTAACCGTAACCCTGACGCTAAACCTAAACCTAACCTTAACCCTAAACCTAACCCTAAACCTAAACCTAACCCTAAACCTAAACCTAATTTTAAACCTAACCCTAACCCTTACCCTAAGCCTTACCCTAACCCTTACCCTAAGCCTTACCCTAACCCTTACCCTAACCCTAAACCTAATCCTAAACCTAAACCTAACCCTAAACCTAAACCTAAACCTAAACCTAACCCTAAACCTAAACCTAACCCTAACCCTTACCCTAATCCTAAACCTAACCCTAACCCTTACCCTAACCCTAAACCTAACCCTAACCCTAACCCTAACCATAACCCTGACCATTCCCTAATCCTAACCCTGACCTAACCCTAACCCTTACCCTAACCCTAACCTAACTCTTATCCTAACCATTACCCTAACCCTAACACTTAACCCTAACCCTAACCCTACCCCTAACCCCTACCGCTAACCCTAACCCTTACCCTAACCCTAACCCTAACCCTACCCCTAACCCCTACCGCTAACCCTAACCCTACCCCTAACCCTAACCCTTACCCAACCCGTAACACCTAACCATAACCCTAACCCTAATACCTAACTCTAACCATAACCTAACCGTAACCCTGACGCTAAACCTAAACCTAACCTTAACCTTAACCCTAAACCTAACCCTAAACCTAAACCTAACCCTAAACCTAAACCTAAACCTAAACCTAGCCCTAACCCTAACCCTAACCCTAACCCAAACCCTAACCCTGACCCTTCCCTAACCCTAACCCTGACCTAACCCTAACCCTTACCCTAACTCTAACCCAATCCTGATCCTAACCATGACCCTAACCCTTACCCTAAGCCTTACCCTAACCCTTACCCTAACCCTAAACCTAACCCTAAACCTAAACCTAACCCTTACCCTAACCCTAAACCTAAGCCTAAACCTAAACGTAAACCTAAACCTAAACCTAACCCTAAACCTAAACCTAAACCTAATCCTAAACCTAACCCTAACCCTTACCCTAACCCTAAACCTAAACCTAACCCTAACCCTAACCCTAACCCTAACCCTGACCATTCCCTAACCCTAACCCTGACCTAACCCTAACCCTTACCCTAACCCTAACCTAACTCTGATCCTAACCATTACCCTAACCCTAACCCTTAACCCTAACCCTAACCCTACCCCTAACCCCTACCACTAACCCTAACCCTTACCCTACCCCTAACCCTAACACTTAACCCTAACCCTACCCCTAACCCCTACCGCTAACCCTAACCCTGCCCCTAACCCTAACCCTTACCCAACCCCTAACACCTAACCATAACCCTAACCCTAATACCTAACTCTAACCATAACCTAACCGTAACCCTGACGCTAAACCTAAACCTAACCTTAACCCTAAACCTAACCGTAAACCTAAACCTAACCCTAAACCTAAATCTAATTTTAAACCTAACCCTAACCCTTACCCTAAGCCTTACCCTAAGCCTTACCCTAACCCTTACCCTAACCCTTACCCTAACCCTAAACCTAATCCTAAACCTAAACCTAACCCTAAACCTAAACCTAAACCTAAACCTAACCCTAAACCTAAACCTAACCCTAACCCTTACCCTAATCCTAAACCTAACCCTAACCCTTACCCTAACCCTAAACCTAACCCTAACCCTAACCCTAACCCTAACCCTAACCATAACCCTGACCATTCCCTAATCCTAACCCTGACCTAACCCTAACCCTTACCCTAACCCTAACCTAACTCTGATCCTAACCATTACCCTAACCCTAACACTTAACCCTAACCCTAACCCTACCCCTAACCCCTACCGCTAACCCTAACCCTTACCCTAACCCTAACCCTAACCCTAACCCTACCCCTAACCCCTACCGCTAACCCTAACCCTACCCCTAACCCTAACCCTTACCCAACCCCTAACACCTAACCATAACCCTAACCCTAATACCTAACTCTAACCATAACCTAATCGTAACCCTGACGCTAAACCTAAACCTAACCTTAACCTTAACCCTAAACCTAACCCTAAACCTAAACCTAACCCTAAACCTAAACCTAATCCTAACCCTGACCCTAACCCTAAACCTAAACCTAGCCCTAACCCTAACCCTAACCCTAACCCAAACCCTAACCCTGACCCTTCCCTAACCCTAACCCTGACCT
>NC_092559.1:9268487-9290987 GCF_037038585.1 Patagioenas fasciata | reverse complement strand
CTAACCCTAACCCTATCCCTGACCCTTCCTTAACCCTAACCCTGACCTAACCCTACGCCTAACCCTAACCCTAATCCTAACAGTAACCCTAACCCTAACACAATCCCTAACCCCTAACCCTAACCGTAACCCTATCCCAGACCCTTACCCTAACCACTAACTCTAAGTCTAACCTAACCCTAACCCTTACCCTAATCCTAACCATAACCTTAATCCTAACCCTAACCCTAACCCTTAACTCTAACCTTTACCCTAACCCTAACACTAACCTTAACCTTAACCCTAACCCTAACCCTAACCTTAACCCTAACCCTAACCCTAACCCAAAACCTAACCCTAACTTAACCCAAAACATTACCCTAACCCTAACCCTAACCCTAACCCTAACCCTAACCCTAACCCTTACCCTAATCCTAACCATAACCTTAATCCTAACCCTAACCCTAACCCTTAACTCTAACCTTTACCCTAACCCTAACACTAACCTTAACCTTAACCCTAACCTTAACCCTAACCCTAACCCTAACCCTAACCCAAAACCTAACCCTAACTTAACCCAAAACATTACCCTAACCCTAACCCTAACCCAAAACCTAACCCTAACTTAACCCAAAACATTACCCTAACCCTAACCTTAACCCTAACCCTAACGCTAACCTAACCCTAACCCTACCCTCTAACCATAACCTTAAATCTAACCCTAACCCTAACTTATCCCAGACCCTATCCCTTAGCCTAATCCTAACCCTAACCCTGAATCTGACCATAACATGGACCCTAACACTAAACTTAACCTTACCCTAACCATAACCCTAACCCTAACCCTAACCCTAATCCTAACCCTTAGCCTGAAACTGACCCTAATCCTAACCCTAACCCTAACCTAACCCTAACGCTAACCCTAAACCTAACCCTAACCCTAACCCTAACCCTAACCCTAAACCTAACCCATTACCCTAACCCTATCCTAACCCTAACCCTAACCGTAACCCTAAGCCTAACCTAACATTAACCCTAACCCTAAACCTCATCCTAACCCTAACGCCTAACCCTAACCTTAACCCTAAACCTAACACAGACCCTAACATTAATCCTAACCCTAACCCTAAACCCTAACCCCAAACACTAACCCCTAACCCTAAATCTAACCTAATGCTAACCCTAACCCTAAACCCTAACCTTAACCCTAACCCTAACCCTGATGCTAGCCCTAACCCTAAACCATAATCTAACCCTAAACCTAACTCTTACCCTAACCCTAACGCCTAACCCTAACCTTAACCCTAACCATAACACGGAACCTAACGTTGACCCTAACCCTAACCCTAACCCTAACCCTAATCCTAACCCTAACCCTAACCCTAACAGTAAACACTAACCTTAACGTAACCCTAACCCTAACCCCTAACCCTAACCCTAATCTTAACCCTAACCCTATCCCCTTAACCTGAGTCTAAACTTAACCCATAACCCTAAGGCTGACCCCAAGCTAACCTAACCATAACCCTAAGTGTTACCCTGACACTAACCCTAACCCTGACCATAGTCCCTAATCCGCTATCTAAACCTCACCCCCATACATAACCTTAAACTAAAAATAACCCTAACCCTAACCTAATACTAACCCTAACCTAACCCTAAAACTAACCCCAACCCCTATACCCGAACCCACAACCGTTAACTTTTATCTAACCCTAACCCTAACCTAATACTAACCCTAACCTAACCCTAAAACTAACCCCAACCCCTATACCCGAACCCACAACCGTTAAGCTTTTATCTAACCCTAACCCTAACCTAGCCATAACCCTAACCCTAACCCTAACCCTAACCCTAACATTAACCCTAACCCTAACCTTAACCCAGAACCTAACCCTTAAATCCTAACCGTAACTCTAACCTAACTCTAACCCTGACCATATCCCTAACCCTAACTATAACCATAAACCCTACCCCCTAACCCTAAACCTAACCTTAAACCTAACCCTGACCCTAACCCTAACCCTAACCCTGACCCTAGCCTTAACACTAACACTAACCCCTTACCCTAATCCTATTCTAACCCTAACCCGAATGCCTAATGCTAATCTCAACCCTAAACCTATCCCTGACCTAACCCTAACCCTGACGTAACCCTAACCCTAACCCTAACCCTAACCCTAACCCTAACCTAACCCTAACCCTAAACCTATCACTAACCGCTAACCCTATATGTAACCCTAAACCTAACCTAACCATAACCCTAACCTTAAACTAACCCTAACCCTAAACCTAACCTAACCAAAACCCTAACCTTAAACTAACCCTAACCCTAAAACCTAACCCTAACCCTAACCCTGACCCTAACATTAACCCTAAGCCTCACCCTAACCCTAACCCTAACCCTAACCCTAACCCTAACCCTAACCCCTAACCCTAATCCCAAACCCCTAAACCTAACGTAACCCTAAGCCTAATACGGAACCAAGTCCTAACCCTAACCCTATCCCTGAACTAACCCTAACCCTAACCTAACCTAACCCTAACCCTAACCCTAACCCTAAGCTTGAACCTGACCCTGACCCCTATACCCTAATTCCTAACCCTAGCCCTAACCCTAACCCTTACTCTGAACCTAACGTTAATCCTAACCCTAACCCTAACCCTAACCCTAACCCTAACCCTAACCCTAACCCTAACCCTAACCGTTACCCTGACCATAACCCTAACCCTGACCGTAACCCTAACCCTAATACTAACCCTAACCCTGACCCTAACCCTAAACCTAACCCTGATCCTAACATTAAGCCTAACCCTAATGCTAACCCTGATCAATAACCCTAACCTAACCATAACCCTAACACTAAACTAACCCTAACCCCTAACTCTAACCCTAACCCTGACCCTAACCCTAACCCTGATACCTAACAGTAACCCTAAGACTAACCCTAACCCTAACGTAACTATAACCCTAACCATAACTATAACCCTAACTCTAACCCTTGACCCTAACCCTAACCCCTAACACCTAACCCTAACGCTTACATTTATCCTAACCCTATACCTAACCCGTAACCCTAACCCTAACCCTTGCCCTAACCCTAACCCTTACTCTGAACCTAACGTTAATCCTAACCCTAACCCTAACCCTAACCCTAACCCTGATACCTAACAGTAACCCTAAGACTAACCCTAACCCTAACCTAACCATAACCCTAACCGTAACTATAACCCTAACCCCTAACCCTAAATCTAACCTAACCCTAACCCTAACCCTAACCCTAACCCTAACCCTAACCCTAACCCTAACCCTAACCCTGATACCTAACAGTAAACCAAAGACTAACCCTAACCCTAACCTAACCATAACCCTAACCGTAACTATAACACTAACATCTAACCCTAGATCTAACCTAATTCTAACCCTAACCCTAACCCTAACAGTAACCCTAATCCTTGACCCTAAACCTAACATTAATCCTAACCCTAACCCTAACCCTAAACCTAGCCCTAACCCCAACCCCTAACCCTAATGCTTACATTTATCCTAACCCTACACCTAACCCGTAACCCTAACCCTAGCTCTAACCCTAACCCTTATTCTGAACCTAACATTAATCCTAACCCTAACCCTAACCCTAGCCCTAACCCTAACCCTTACTCTGAACCTAACGTTAATCCTAAACCTAACCGTAACCCTAACCCTAACCCTAATCCTAACCCTGACCCTAACCCCTAACACTAACCCTAAACCTTACCGCTAACTGTAACCCTAACCCTAACCTAACCCTAACCGAAACCTGAAACTAACCCCTAACCCTGACCCTAACTCTATACTTTAACCCTAAGCCTAACACTAAATGTGACCCTGATCCTAAACCTACCCCTTAACCTAAAGCTAAGCCTAACCCTAACCCTAAACCTAACCCTAACACAAACCCGGAACCTAAACCTAAACCTAACCATAACCCTAACCTTAACCCTGAGCCTAACTATAACCCTGACCCTAAACCTGAATGTGACCCTAAACCTAACCCTAACGCTAACCCTGACCCTAACCCTGACCCTGACCTTGACACTGACTCTAACCCTAAACTTGATCCTAAACCTAACCCTAATCCTAACCCTAACACGTAACCCCTAACCCTAATCCTAACCCTGATCCTAACATTAAACCTGACCCTAACCCTAACCCTGAAACTGACCTTGCCCCTGACCCTAACCCTAACCCTGATCCTAAACCTAACCCGTAACCCTAACACTTCCCTTTACCCCAAACCTACAACTAATCCAAAACCCTAACCCTAACCTAACCCTAACCGTAGCCCTCACCCTAATCCTTAACGTGACCATAACGTTAACCCTAACCCTTAACCTTGTCCCTAGCCCTAACCCTAACCCTAACCCTAAACTTGATCCTAACATTAAACCTAACCCTAACCCCTAACCCTAAGTATAATTTAGTCATAAACCTAACCCTAACCCTAACCATAACCCTAATCCCTAAACCTAACCCAAACCCTGACCCTAACCCTAAACCTAAGCCTAACCCTAACCCTAAACTTAACCCTAACATAAACATAACCCCTAACCCTAACCCAGAACCTAACCCCATCCCCTAACCCTAACCCTGTCCATAACCCTAACATAAACATAACCCCTAACCCTAACCCAGAACCTAACCCCATCCCCTAACCCTAACCCTGTCCATAACCCTGACCCTAACCCTAGCCTAACCCTAACCCTAACCCCTAACCCCAACCCCAAACCCTAACCCTGTCCATAACCCTGACCCTAACCCTAGCCTAACCCTTACCCCTAACCCTAATCCTAACCCCTAACCCTGACCCAAAACCTAATCCTAACCCTAACCCTAAACCTGACCCTGACACTGATGCTAACACTTATCCCTAATCCTAACCCTAACCTAAGGCCAACCCTGACCCTAACCCTAACCCTAACCCTAACCCTGACCCTAACTCTAACCCTAACCCTAACCCTTACCCTAACACTATCCCCTTACCCTAACCCTAAACTTAACCCCTAATCCTAACCCTAACCCCAATCCTAACCTAATCATAACCCTAACCCAAAACTAACCCTAAGCCAAACACCTAACCCTAACCTTATCTCTAACCCCTTACCCTATATCTAACGCTAACCCTAACTTAACCCTAACCCTAACTGAACCATGACCCTAACCCTAAACAAACCCTAACAGTAACCCAGAACCTAACCCCTGAAAACTAACCGTAACTCTAACATAACCCTAATGCTGACCATAACACTTATCCTAAACCATAACCCTAACCCCTAACCCTAAATCTAACCTAATGCTAACCGTGACACTAACCCTAACCATAACCGTAACCCCTAACCCTAACGTAACCCAAAGCCTAACCTAACTTTAACCTTAACACTGACCTTAACCCCAACCCCTATACCCTAAACCCTAACCCTAACCCTAACCAAACACTAACCGCTAGCCTGACCCTAACCCTAACCACTAACCCTCACCCCCAACCCTAAACCTATCCATAACCCTGACCCTAACCCCTAATCCTGACCCTAAACCTAACCCTAACCCTAACCCTTAACCTGACTCTGACACTGACCCTAACCCATATCCCTAACACTAAATCTAACCTAAAGCCAACCCTGACCCTAACCCTAACCCTAACCCTAACCTAACCCTAAACCTAACCCTGACCCTAACCGCTAACCCTGACCCTAAACCTCACCCCAAACCCTTATTCTAACCAATAACCCTAACCCTAAACCTAACCCTGATCTTAATATTAACCCTAACCCCTAATCCTAACCCTAATGTAACCCTAACCCTAACCCTAACTATAACCCTAACACGGACCCTAAACCTAACCGTAACTGTAACCCTAAGCCTAGCCCTAACCCCTAAACCTAACCCTAACCCTAACCCTGACCCTAACTCTAGCCTTAACCTAACCCTAACCATTACCCTGACCCTAACCCTAACCCCTAACCCTTACCCTAACCCTGATCGTAACATTAACCCTAACCCTAAACATAACCCTAACACCTAACCCTAACACGGACTCTAACCCTAAACGTAACCGTAACCGTAACCCTAACCCTAGCCCTACCCCTAAACCTCACCCTAACCCTAACCCTTACCCTGAACCTAAGTCTAGCCCTAACCTAATCCTAACCATTACCCTGACCCTAAACCTAACCCTAACCCTAACCCTAATACTGACCCTAAGCTAACTATAACCCCTAACCCTCTATCTAAACCTAACTTCTAACCCTAACCCTAACACTCACCCTCAACTTAACCCTAACCCTATCCCCTTACCCTAACCCTAAACTTAACCCCTAATCCTAACCCTAACCTTAACCTAACCTTAACCCTAGCCTAACCCTAACCCTAACCCTAAGCCTAACCCTAACCCTACCCTAACCCTAACCCTAACCCTATCCCTAACCCTAATCCTAACCCCAACCCTAACCCTAACCCTAACCCTAACACTGACCCTGACACTATCCCTAACCCTAATCTAACCCTAAACCTAATCTAACCCTAAAACTAACCCCTAACCCTGACTCTAACTCTCTACCCTAACCCTTACCCTAAACCTAAGCCTAATCCTAACCCTGACCCTAACCCTAACCCTAAGTCAAAACCTGACCCTAATCCTAATCCTAACCCTAACCCTAACACTTACCCTGACCTTAACCCTAACCATATGACCCTGACCCTAACCCGAAACTTAACCCCTAATCCTAACCCTAACCCTAACCTTAACGTAACCTTAACCCTAACCCTATCCCCTTACCCTAACCCTAAACTTAACCCCTAATCCTAACCCTAGCCCTAACCTTAACATAACCTTAACCCTGACCCTAACCCTAACCCCTAACTCTAAATCTAACCTAACCCTAACCCTGACGCTAACCCTAATATAACCCTAAACCTAACCTAACCCTTAAACTAACCCCTAACCATGACTCTAACTCTATACCCTAACCCTAGCCCTAAACGTGACCCTGACCCTAACCCTAGCCCTAACCCTGACCCTAACCCTAACCCTAGCCCTAGTCCTAACCCTAACCCCTTACCCTAACTCTAACCTATCCCTAACCTTTACCCTGACACTAACCCTAACCCTAGCCCTAGTCCTAACCCTAACCCCTTACCCTAACTCTAACCTATCTCTAACCTTTGCCCTGACCCTAACCCTAACCCTATTTCTAACCCCTTACCCTATATCTAACGCTAACCCTAACCTAACCCTAACCCTAATCCAACCATGACCCTAACCCTAAACTAACCCTAACCCTAACACCTAACCCTAACCCTGACCCTAACATTAACCCTAAGCCTAACCCTAACCCTACCCCTAACATTAACCCTAAGCCTAACCCTAACCCTACCCCTAACCCTGAACCTGATCCTGACCGTAACCCAGAACCTAACCCCTAAACCCTAACCGTAACTCTAACATAACCCTAACCCTGACCATAACCCTTATCCTAACCCATAACCCTAACCCCTAACCCTAAATCTAACCTAATGCTAACCGTGACCCTGACCCTAACCATAACCCTAACCCCTGACCCTAACCCCTAACCCTAAACCTAACCATAACCCTGATCCTAACCCTAGTCTAACCCTAACCCTAACCCTAACCCTAACCCTAACCCTAACCCTAACCCTAACCCTAACCCTAACCCTAACCCTTACCCCTAACCCTAACCCTAACCCTAACCCTTACCCCTAAACCTAACCCTAACCCCTAACCCTGACCCTAAACCTAACCCTAACCCTAACCGTAAACCTGACCCTGGCATTGACCCTAACCCTTATCCCTAACCCTAAATCTAATATAATGCCAACCCTGACCCTAACCCTAACCCTAACCCTAACCCTAACCCTGTCCCTGAACCTGACCCTAACCCTGACCCTAACCCTGACCCTGACCCTGACCCTAACCTAACCCTGAACCTAACCCTTACCCTGACCCTAACCGCTAACCCTGACACTAAAGCTCACCCCTAACCCTTATCCGAACCCATAACCCTAACCCTAACACTGACCCTGACCCTAACCCTAACCCCTAACCCTAACCCCTAACACTAAATCTAACCTAACGTTCACGCTAACCCTGACCCTAACCCTAACCATAACCCTAACCTAACCCTAAACCTAACCCTGACCCTAACCCCTAACCCTGACCCTAAACCTTAACCCTAACCCTAACCCCTAACTCTAACCCTAACCCTAACCCTAACCCTGATACCTAACAGTAACCCTAAGACTAACCCTAACCCTAACCTAACCATAACCCTAACCATAACTATAACCCTAACCCTAAATCTAACCTAATGCTAACCCTAACCCTAACCGTAACCCTAACCCTAACCCTTGACCCTAAGCCTAACCCTAACCCTAACCCGTAACACCTAACCCTAATGCTTACATTTATCCTAACCCTACACCTAACCCGTAACCCTAACCCTTACTCTGAACCTAATGTTAATCCTAACACTAACCCTAACCCTAACCCTGATACCTAACAGTAACCCTAAGACTAACCCTAACCCTAACCTAACCATAACCCTAACCGTAACTATAACCCTAACCCCTAACCCTAAATCTAACCTAATGCTAACCCTAACCCTAACCGTAACCCTAACCTAATCCTTGACCCTAACCCTAACCATAACCCTAACCGTAAACCTTACTCTGAACCTAACGTTAATCCTAACACTAACCCTAACCCTAATCCTAACCCTAATCCCTTACCCTAAACCTAACCTAACCCTAATCCTAACCCTAACTGTAACCCTAAACCTAAACCCAACCCTAAACCCTAACCCTAACCCCGATCCTAACATTAACCCTAACCCTAAACCCTAATCCTAACACTAACAGTAACCCTTAACCCTTACCCTACACCTAACCTAACCCTAATCCTAACCCTAACCGTAACCCTAAACCTAAACCCAACCCTAAACCCTAACCCTAACCCCGATCCTAACATTAACCCTAACCCTAAACCCTAATCCTAACACTAACAGTAACCCTTAACCCTTACCCTACACCTAACCCTAACCCTAATCCTAACCCTAACCCTAACCCTGATCTAACATTAACCCTAACTCTAACCCTAACCCCTAACCCTAACCCTAACCCTAGCCCTAAACCTAACCCTAACCCTAAAACTAACCCCTAACCCTAACCCTATACTTAACCCCTAACCCTAACCGTAACCCTAACATAACCATAACCCTAAACATTAACTCTAACCCTAATCCTTACCCTAACCCCTAAATCTAACCTAACCCTAACCCTAACCTAACCCTAACCCTAACCCTGACTCCTATTCCCTAACCCCTTACCCTTACCCTAACCTAAACCTAAACTTTACACTGACCCTAAACATTACCATGACCCTAACTCTAACCCTATCCCTAGCCCCAAACCCTGTATATAACCCTAACACTAACGTAACCCTAAGCCGAAACTAACTCTAACCCTAACCCTGACCAAACCCTAACCCTAATCCTAACCCTAACCCTAACCCCGACCCTACCCCTGAATGTGACCCTAACCCGAAATCTAACCCTAACCCCTTACCCTAAACCTAACCCTATCCCTAATGCTAACACGGACCCTAACCCCTTACCCTAAACCTAACTCTAACCCTAATCCTAACCATAACCTTAACCCCTAAACCTAATCCTAACCCTAACTGTAACCATAACCCTAACCCTAAACCATAACCCTAGCCCTAACACTGATCCTAACATTAACCCTAATCCTACTCTAACCCTAACCCTACCCCTAACCCTAACCCTGACTCCTATACCCTAACCATTACATTGACCCTAACCCTAACCCTGACCCTAATCCTAACCCTATCCCTAACCCCTACCCCTATATCTAACCCTAATCCCTAACCCTAACCTAATAATACACCTAGTCGTAACCCTAACGCTAACACGGACCCTAACCCTAACCGTAACCCTAACCCTAGTCCTAACTTCTAAACCTAACCGTAATCCTAACCCTGACCCTAACCCTAAACCTAACCCTGATCCTAACATTAAGCCTAACCCTAACCCTAATCCATTACCCTAACCTAACCATAACCCTTACACTAAACTAACCCTAACCCTAACACCTAACTCTAACCCTAACCCTAACCCTGATTCCTAACATTAACCCTAACCCTAACCCTAACCCTAACCCCAACCCAAACCCTAACCCTAACCCTAACCCTAACCCTAACCCTAACCCTAACCCTAACCCTAAGACTAACCCTAACCCTAACCTAACCATAACCTAACCATAACCCTAACCGTAACCCAGAACCTCAACCCTAAACCCTAACCATAACTCTAACCTAACCCTAACTCTGACCATAACCCTAACCCCTAACCCTAAATCTAACCTAATGCTAACCCTAACCCTAACCCTAACCATAACACCCTGCCCTAACCCTAATCCTAATCCTAACCCTAACCCTAACCCTAACCCTAACCCTAAACTAACCCTAACCCTAAGCCTAACCCTAACCCCTAACCCTAACGTAACCCTAAGCCTAACCTAAAACTAACCCTGACCAAACTCTAAACCTAACCCTAACCCTAACCCTAACCCTATCCCTGATCCTATCCCTAATCCTGACCCTACCCCTGAATGTGACCCTTACTCTAAACCAAACCCTAACCCTAATCCATACCCTAACCCTAACCCCTAAACCTAACCCTAACCCTGATCCTAACATTAACCCTAACCCTAACCCCTAACCCTAACACTAATCCTAACCCCTTACCCTAACCCTAACCCTAACCGTAATCCTAGCCCTAACCCTAACCGTGATCCTAACATTAAATTTAACACTAATCCTAAACCCTAACACTAAGCCTAACCCCTAACCCTAACCTGACCCTAAGCTTAACCTAATCCTAACCCTAACCTAACCCTAACCCTAGCCCTGACCCCTATACCCTAACACCTTATCCTAAGCCTAACCTAAATCGAACCTTTACCCTGACCCTAATCCTAACCCTGACCCTAAGCCTAACCTAATCCTAACCCTAACCTAACCCTAACCCTAACCCTGACCCCTATACCCTAACCCCTTACTCTAACCCCAACCTAAACCGAACCTTTACCCTGACCCTAACCCTAACCCTGACTCTAACCCTAACCCTAACCCTGACTCTAACCCTATCCATAACCACTAACGCTATACGTAACCCTAATCCCTAACCTAACCATAATCCTAACGCTAAACTAACTTCAACCCTAACTACCTGACCTGACCCTTATCCTAACATTAAGTCTAACCCTAACCCTAACCATTAACCCTAACCCTAACGCCTAACCCTATCCCTAACCTTAACCCTAACCCTAACATAATTGCTAACCCTAACCCTAACCCTATATCTAATCCTAATCCCTAACCCTAACCTAACAATAACCCTAAACCTAAACTAGCCCTAACCCTAACACCTAACCCTAATCCTAACCCTGACCCTGACCCTAACATTAGCCTAAGACTAAGTCTAACTATAACACTAACCCTAATCCCTAACCCTAACCCTAACCCTAACCTAACCATAACCCTAACCGTAACCCAGAACCTATCCATAAACCCTAAACGCAACTCTAACCTAACTCTAACCCTGATCCTAATCCTAACCCTAGCCCTAATCCCTAAACCTAACCCGAACCCTAATCCTAACCCTAATCCTAACCCTAACCCTAACCCTAACCCTAACCCTAACCCTAACCCTAACCCTAACCCTAACCCTTACCCTAACCCTAAACTTAACCCCTAAGCCTAAGGCTAACCCTAATCCTAATATAACCTAACCGTAACCCTAACGTATGCTAACCCTAACCCTACCCTAAACCTAACCCTAACCCTAACCCTAACACTAACCCCAACCCTGATCCTAACCCCTCATCCTAACATGAACCCTAACACTAAACCTAACCCTAATCCTAAACCTAACCCTAAACCTAACCGTAACCCTAACGTATGCTAACCCTAACCCTACCCTAAACCTAACCCTAACCCTAACCCTAACACTAACTCTAACCCTGATCCTAACCCCTACTCCTAACATGGACCCTAACACTAAACCTAACCCTAATCCTAAACCTAACCCTAACCCTAACCGTAACCCTATCCTTAACCCCTAACCCTAACCATAACCCTGACCCTAACCCTAAACTTAAGCCCTAACCCTAAGACTAACCCTAACCCTAACCTAAGCTAAACCTAACCTTTACCCTGACCCTAACCCTAAACCTAACCATAACCGTAACCCTATCCCTAACCCCTAACACTATATCTAACCCTAACCCCTAACCATAACCCTAATCTAAACATAACCCTAACCCTAAACTAAACCTAAGACCTAACCCTAACCCTAACCCTAACCCTGACCCTAACCCCTTTCCCTAACCCTATCCTAACCCTAACCCTAACCCTAACCCTAACCCTAACCCTAACCCTAATCCTAACCCTAACCCTAACCTAACCCTAACCCTCACCCTGACCCTAAACCTTACCTCTAACCCTAAATCTAACCTAATGCCAACCCTGACCCTAACCCTAACCATAACACTAACCCTAATCCTAACCTAACCTTAACTGTACACATAACCCTAACGCTAACGCCTAAACCTAAACCTAACGTAACCCTAATCCTAGCCCTAATCCCAAAATCTAACTCAAACCCTAACCCTAGCCCTAATTGCTAAACCTAACCCTAACATTAACCCTGACCCTAAGCCTAACTCGTACACTTCCCTTACCTTAACCCGAACCCTATCCCTAATCCCAAAATCTAACTCAAACCCTAACCCTAGCCCTAATTGCTAAACCTAACCCTAACGTTAACCCTGACCCTAAGCCTAACTCGTACACTTCCCTTACCTTAACCCGAACCCTATCCCCGTACCCTAACCCTATACTTAACCCCTAACCCTAAGGCTAACTCTAACCCTAACCTAACCTAACCCTAACCCTAAACTAAGGTAACCCTTACCCTAGCCTAAACCTAACCCTAACCCTAACCCTTACCCTAACCTAACCCTAACCATTACACTGACGCTAACTCTAACCCTGACCCTAATCCTATTCCTACCCCTAACCTCTAACCCTATATCTAACCCTAACCCCTAATCCTAAACTAAACATAACCCTAACCCTAACCCTAAACATAACCCTAACGCCTATCCTAACATGGACCCTAACCCTAACCCTAACCCTATCTTTAACACCTAACCCTAACCATAACCCTGACCCTAACCCTAAACCTAACCGTAACCCTAACCCTATTCCTAACACCTAATACTATATCTAACCCTAACCCCTATCCCTGACCTAACCCTAACCCTAAATTAAACCTAATACTTAACCCTAACCCTAATCCTAACCCTAACCCTAACCCCTAGCCCGTAATCCTAGCCTAAACCTAACCCTGACCCTGACCCTAACCATTACCTCTAACCCTAAATCTAACCTAATGCCAACCCTCATCCTATCCCTAACCATAACCCTAACTCTAACCCTAACCTAACCCTAACCATAACCATAGCCGGAACCCTAATCCTAACCGTAACCTTAACCCTAACCCTAGCCCTAATTCCTAATCCTAACCCTAACGTTGACCCTGACCCTAACCCTAACTCTAACACTTCCTTTACCTTAACCCACACCCTATCCCCTTACCCTAAACCTAAACTTAACCCCTAACCCTAAGGCTAACCCTAACTCTAACCTAACCTAACCCTAACCCTAACTTAAGCTAACCCTTACCTTAGCCTAACCCTAACCCTAACCCTAACCCTAACCTCTAACCCTGACCCTAACCTAACCCTAACCGTTACCCTGACCCTAAACCTAACCCTGACCCTAACCCTAACCCTACCGCTAACCTCTAACGCTATATCTAACCCTAACCCCAACCGAAACATAAACATAACCCTGACCCTAACCCTAACCCTAACCCTATCCCTAATCCCTAACCCTATAATTAACCCTAACCCCTAACCCTAAACACAACCCTAACCTTAACCCCAATCCTAACCCCTAATCCTAACACGGACCCTGATGCTCAACCTAAGCCTAATCCCAACCCTAACCCTAACCCTAACCCTAACCGTAACCCTAACACCTAACCCTAACCATAAACCTGACCCTAAATCTAACCCTAAACTTAACCCCTAACCCTAAGGCTAACCCTAACCCTAACCTAAGCTAACCCTAACCTTTATCCTGACCCTAACCCTAAACCTAACTCTAACGCTAACCCTATACCTAACCCCTAACACTATATCTAACCCTAACCCCTAACCCTAACCTAACCATAACCTAAAACCTAAACTAAACCTAAGACCTAGTCCTAACCCTAACCCTCACCCTGACCCTAACCCTTACCTCTAACCCTAAATCTAACCTAACGCCAACCCTGACCCTAACCCTAACCATAACACTACCCCTAACCTTAAATCTAACCTCATGCTAACCCTGACCCCAACCCTAAACCTATCCCTCACGCTAACGTTAACCCTAACCCTACCCCTGACCCTAACATTAACCCTAACCCTAATGCCTAACCCTAACTTTAACCCTAACTATGACCCTAACCCTAAGGTTAACCCTAACCCTATCCTAAACCTAAGCCTAACCCTAATCCTAAACCTAACCCTAACAGAAACACTGACCCTAACCCTAAACCTAACCCTAACTCTAACCTTCACCCTGACCCTAACCGTAACCCTGATCCTAACATTAAGCCTAACCCTAACCCTGACCCTAACCCTAATCCTGGCCCTAATCCTGAATGTGACCCTAAACATAACCGTAACCCTAACCCTGACCCTGACCTTGACCCTGACCCCAACCCTAACCCTGACCCTAAACCTAGCCCCTAACCCTAACGCTTCCCTTTACCCTAAACCTACACCTAACCCGTAACCCTAACCCTAACGCTAACCCCTTACCTTAAACCTAACTCTAAACCTAATCCTAACCCTAACCCTCACCCCTGACCCTAATCCTAACCCTTACCCTAAACCTAACCCTAACCCTAACCCTAATCCTAACCCCAACCCTAACCCTGACCCTAACCCTTTCCCCTAACCTTAAATCTAACCTTACGCCAACCCTGACCATAACCCTAACCATAACCCTAACCTTAACCTAAACTTAACCCTAACCCTAACCCTAACCCTAACCCTGACCCTAACCGTTACCCCTAACCCTAAATCTAACCTAACGCCAACCCTGACCATAACCCTAACCATAATCCTAACCCTAACCTAACCCTAAGTCCTAACCCTAACCCTGATGTTAACCCTAACTTTGATCCTAACATTAACCCTTAACCTAACCGTAACATAATCATAACCCTAACTGTAAAGTAGAACCTAACCCCTAAAACCTAACCATAACTCTAACAGAACCCTAACACTGACCATAACCCTAACCCTAACCGTAACCAAACCTAACCTAACCTAACACTGACCCTAACCATAACCCTAACCCTAATCCTAACCCTAACCTTAACCCTAAGTCTAACCCCTAACCCTAACCCTAACCTTAACCGTAACTCTGATCATAACATTAACCCGAACCCTAACCCGAACCCTAACCCTAACCCTAACACTAACCCTTATCCTAACCCTAACCCTAACCCTAACCTAAACCTGAAACTAACCCCTAACCCTGACCCTAACTCTATAATTTAACCCTAAGCCTAACACTAAATCTGACCCTGATCCTAAACCTACCCCTTAACCTAAAGCTAAGCCTAACCCTAAGCCTAAACCTAACCCTAACACAAACCCGGAACCTAACCCTAACCCTAACCCTCACCCAAACCCTGACCCTAACCCTAACTCCTAACCCTAACCCTAACCCCTAACCCTAATCCTAACCTTAACCCTAACCCTAACCCTAACCCCTAACCCTAACCCTAACCTTAACCCTAACACTAAACCCTTAACGTAACCCTATCCTAACCCTAACCCTAATGCCTAATCCTAACTCAAACCTGAACCCAAACCCTAACCCTAACTGTAACACGGAACCTAACGTTAAACCTAACCTTAACCCTAACCCTAACCTTTTACCCTAACCTTAACCCTAATTCTGATCCTAACATTAACCCTAAACCTAACACCTAACCGCTAACCCTAAATCTAACCTAACGCTAACCCCGACCCTAACCCTAACCTTAACCCTAACCCTAATCCTAACCCTGACCCTAACTCTATACTTTAACCCTAAGCCTAACACTAAATGTTACCCTGATCCTAAACCTACCCCTTAACCTAAAGCTAAGCCTAACCCTAAGCCTAAACCTAACCCTAACACAAACCCGGAACCTAAACCTAAACCTAAACCTAACCCTAACCCTAACCCTAACCTTAACCTTGAGCCTAACTGTAACCCTGACCCTAAACCTGAATGTGACCCTAAACCTAACCCTAACGCTAACCCTGAACCTAACCCTGACCCTGACCTTGACACTGACCCTAACCCTAAACTTGATCCTAAACCTAACCCTAACCCTAACATGTAACCCCTAACCCTAACCTATACCCTGATAATAACGTTAACCCTAACCCTAACTCTAACCCTAGCCCTAACCCTAATCCTAACCCTGACCCTAACATTAAACCTGACCCTAACCCTAACCCTGAAACTGACCTTGCCCCTGACCCTAAACCTAACCCTGATCCTAAACCTAACCCCTAACCCTAACACTTCCCTTTACCCCAAACCTACAACTAATCCAAAACCCTAACCCTAACCTAACCCTAACCGTAGCCCTCACCCTAATCCTTACCCTGACCATAACGTTAAACCTAGCCCTAACCCTAACCCTAGCCCTAACCCTAGCCCTAACCCTAAACTTGATCCTAACATTAAACCTAACCCTAACCCCTAACCCTAAGTATAATTTAGTCATAAACCTAACCCTAACCCTAACGTAACCATAAACCTAGCCCTAAACCTAACCCTAACCCTAACCGTAGCCCTAATCTCTAAACCTAATCCAAACCCTGACCCTAACCCTAACCCTAACCCTAACCCTAACCCTAACCCTAACCCTAACCCTAACCCTAACCCTAACCTTAACCCTAACATAAACATAACCCCTAACCCTAACCCAGAACCTAACCCCATCCCCTAACCCTAACCCTGTCCATAACCCTGACCATAACCCTAGCCTAAACCTAACCCTAACGCTAACCCCTAACCCCAACCCCTAACCCTAACCCTGTCCATAACCCTGACCCTAACCCTAGCCTAACCCTAATCCTAACCCTAACCCTTACCCTAACACTATCCCCTTACCCTAACCCTAAACTTAACCCCTAATCCTAACGCTAACCCCAATCCTAACCTAACCATAACCCTAACCCAAAACTAACCCTAAGCCAAACACCTAACCCTAACCCTATCTCTAACCCCTTACCCTATATCTGACGCTAACCCTTATCCCTAACACTAAATCTAACCTAACGCCAACCCTGACCCTAACCCTAACCCTAACCCTAATCCTAACCCTAACCCTTACCCTAACACTATCCCCTTACCCTAACCCTAAACTTAACCCCTAATCCTAACGCTAACCCCAATCCTAACCTAACCATAACCCTAACCCAAAACTAACCCTAAGCCAAACACCTAACCCTAACCCTATCTCTAACCCCTTACCCTATATCTGACGCTAACCCTTATCCCTAACACTAAATCTAACCTAACGCCAACCCTGACCCTAACCCTAACCCTAACCCTAATCCTAACCCTAACCCTTACCCTAACACTATCCCCTTACCCTAACCCTAAACTTAACCCCTAATCCTAACCCTAACCCCAATCCTAACCTAACCATAACCCTAACCCAAAACTAACCCTAAGCCAAACACCTAACCCTAACCCTATCTCTAACCCCTTACCCTATATCTAACGCTAACCCTAACCTAACCCTAACCCTAACCCTTACCCTAACACTATCCCCTTACCCTAACCCTAAACTTAACCCCTAATCCTAACCCTAACCCCAATCCTAACCTAACCATAACCCTAACCCAAAACTAACCCTAAGCCAAACACCTAACCCTAACCCTATCTCTAACCCCTTACCCTATATCTAACGCTAACCCTAACCTAACCCTAACCCTAACCGAACCATGACCCTAACCCTAAACTAACCCTAATAGTAACCCAGAACCTAACCCCTGAACCCTAACCCTAACTCTAACATAACCCTAATGCTGACCATAACACTTATCCTAAACCATAACCCTAACCCCTAACCCTAAATCTAACCTAATGCTAACCGTGACCCTAAACCTAACCGTAACTGTAACCCCTGACCCTAACATAACCCTAAGCCTCACCTTACGCTAACCTTAACCCCGACCTTAAACCCAACCCCTATACCCTAAACCCTAACCCTAACCCTAACCTAACACTAACCGCTACCCTGACACCTAACCCTAACCCTAACCACTAATCCTAACCCCCAACCCTAAACCTATCCATAACCCTGATCCTAAGCCTAGCCTAACCCTAACCCTAACCCTAACCCCTAACCCTGACCCTATACCTAACCCTAACACTAACCCTAACCCT
This sequence comes from Patagioenas fasciata, assembly GCF_037038585.1. Taxonomy (NCBI): domain Eukaryota; kingdom Metazoa; phylum Chordata; class Aves; order Columbiformes; family Columbidae; genus Patagioenas; species Patagioenas fasciata. The sequence continues at coordinate 9,272,352 of NC_092559.1, read as the reverse complement.
AAACCTGACCCTGACACTGACCCTAACCCATATCCCTAACACTAAATCTAACGTAAAGCCAACCCTGACCCTAACCCTAACCCTAACCCTAACCTATCCCTAAACCTAACCCTGACCCTGACCCTAACCACTAACCCTGACCCTAAACCTCACCCCTATCCCTTATTCTAACCCATAACCCTAACCCTAAACCTAACCCTGATCTTAATATTAACCCTAACCCCTAATCCTAACCCTAATGTAACCCTAACCCTAACTATAAGCCTAACACGGACCCCAAGCCTAACTGTAACTGTAACCCTAAGCCTAACCCTACCCCCTAAACCTAACCCTAACCCTAACCCTAACCCTGACCCTAACTCTAGCCTTAACCTAACCCTAACCATTACCCTGACCCTAACCCTAACCCTAACCCTGACGCTAACCCTAACTCCTAACCCTTACCCTAAACGTAAACCTAACCCTAACCCTGACCCTAACTCTAACTCTAAGTCAAAACCTGACCCTAATCCTATCCCTAACCCTAACCCTGACCCTAGCCCTAACACCCTGACCTTAACCCTAACCCTATGACCCTGACCCTAACCCTAAACTTAACTCCTAATCCTAACCCTAACCCTAACCTTAACGTAACCTTAACCCTAACCCTATCCCCTTACCCTAACCCTAAACTTAACCCCTAATCCTAACCCTAGCCCTAACCTTAACATAACCTTAACCCTGACCCTAAGCCTAACCCCTAACACTAAATCTAACCTAACGCTAACCCTGACGATAACCCTAATATAACCCTAAACCTAACCTAACCCTTAAACTAACCCCTAACCATGACTCTAACTCTATACCCTAACCCTAGCCCTAAACGTGACCCTGACCCTAACTCTAACCCTAATCCTAACCCTGACCCTAACACTAACCCTAGCCCTAGCCCTAACCCTAACCTCTTACCCTAAATCTAACGTAATGCTAACCGTGGCACTGACCCTAACCATAACCCTAACCCCTGACCCTAACGTAACCCTAAGCCTAACCTAACCGTAACCTTAACCCTGACCTTAACCCCAACCCCTATACACTAAACCCTAACCCTAACCCTGATTTTAATATTAACCCTAACCCCTAATCCTAACCCTAATGTAACCCTAACCCTAACCCTAACTATAAGCCTAACACGGACCCTAAACCTAACTGTAACCGAAACCCTAAGCCTAGCCCTAACCCCTAACCCTAACCCTAACCCTAACCCTAACCCTAACTTTAAGCCTAACACGGACCCTAAACCTAACTGTAACCGTAACCCTAAGCCTAGCCCTAACCCCTAAACCTAATCCTAACCCTAACCCTAACCCTGACCCTAACTCTAGCCTTAACCTAACCCTAACCATTACCCTGACCCTAACCATAACCCTAACCCTGACGCTAACCCTAACCCTAACTCTTACCCTAAACCTAAGCCTAACCCTAAACCTAACCCTGACCCTAACTCTAATCCTAACCATTACCCTGACCCTAACCCTAACCCCTAACCCTTACCCTAACCCTGATCGTAACATTAACCCTAACCCTAAACATAACCCTAACACCTAACCCTAACCCTAACGCGGACTCTAAGCCTAACCGTAACCGTAATCCTAACCCTAGCCCTACCCCTAAACCTAACCCTAACCCTAACCCTTACCCTGAACCTAAGTCTAGCCCGAACCTAATCCTAACCATTACCCTGACCCTAACCCTAATACTGACCCTAACCTAACTATAACCCCTAACCCTCTATCTAAACCTAACTCCTAACCCTAACCCTAACCTAACCATAACCCTAACCCTAAACTAACCATAACCCAAACACCTAAACCTGATCCAAACACCTAACCCTAACCCAAACCATAAACCTGACCCTAACATTAACCCTAACCCTAACCCTAACCCTAACCCTAACCTAACTCTAACCCTGACCCTAACCCTAATCCTAACCCTAATCCTAACCATAAACCTGACCCTAACATTAACCCTAACCCTAACCCTAACCCTAACCCTAACCTAACTCTAACCCTGACCCTAACCCTAACCCTAACCCTAATCCTAGCACTTATCCTGACCTTAACCCTAAACCTATCCCCTTCCCTAACCCTAAACTTAATCCCTAATCCTAACCCTAACCTTAACGTAACCTTAACCCTAGTCTAACCCTAACCCTAACCCCAACCCTAACCCTAACCCTAACACTGACACTGACCCTGACCCTAACCCCAACCCCTAACCCTAAATCTAACCTAACACTCACGCTAACCCTGAACCTAACCCTAACCCTAACCCCTAACCCTAAATCTAAACTAACACTCACGCTAGCCCTGACCCTAACCCTAACCTTAAACCTAACCTAACCCTAAACCTAACCCTGACCCTAACCCCTAACCCTGACTTTAAACCTTACCCCTAACCCTGACCCTGAACCTTACCCCTAACCATAAACCTAACCCTAACCTAACCCTAAACCTAACCTAACCCTAAAACTAACCCCTAACCCTGAACCTAACTCTAACCCTAACCCTAACCCAAACCCTGACCCTAACCCTAACCCTAACCCGAACCCTACCCTTTATCCTGACCCTAACCCTAACCCTAATCCTAACCCTAACCATGACCCTAACCCTAATACTTACCCTGAGCTTAACACTAACCCTACGCCCTATCTAACCCTAAAGTTAATCCCTAATCCTAACCCTAACCCTAACCTTAAGCTATTCTTAACCCTAGTCTAACCCTAACCCTAACCCTAACCGTAATCCTAAACCTAACCCTAGCCCTAACCCCGAACCCTAACTCTAACCCTAACCCTAACCCTAAACCTAACTCTGATTATAATACTAACCCTAACCCCTAACCCTATCCCTAACCCTGACCTTAACCCTAACACTAAACCCTTAACCTAACCCTATCCTAACCGTAACCCTAATGCCTAACCCTAACCCTAACCTTAACACAAACCCTAACCCTAACCCTAACCCTAACCCTAACCCGGAACCCAACGTTAAACCTAACCTTAACCCTAATCCTAACCCTAACCCTAACCCTCTACCTTAACCTTAACCCTAATTCTGATCCTAACATTAACCCTAACCCTAACCCTAATCCTAACCCTAACCCTAACCCTCTACCCTAAACTTAACCCTAATTCTGATCCTAACATTAACCCTAACCCTAACACCTAACCCCTAACCCTAAATCTAACCTAACACTAACCCTGACCCTAACACTAACCTTAACCCTAATCCTAACCCCTAACACTAACCCTAAATCTTACCACTAACTGTAACCCTAACCTAACCCTAACCCTAACCCTAACCCTAACTCTAACCTATCCCTAACCTTTGCCCTGACCCTAACCCTAACCCTATCTCTAACCCCTTACCCTATATCTAACGCTAACCCTAACCTAACCCTAACCCTAATCCAACCATGACCCTAACCCTAAACTAACCCTAACCCTAACACCTAACCCTAACCCTACCCCTAACCCTGAACATGATCCTGACCATAACCCAGAACCTAACCCCTAAACCCTAACCGTAACTCTAACATAACCCTAACCCTGACCATAACACTTATCCTAACCCATAACCCTAACCCCTAACCCTAAATCTAACCTAATGCTAACCGTGACCCTGACCCTAACCATAACCCTAACCCCTGACCCTAACGTAACCCTAAGCCTAACCTAACCGTAACCTTAACCCTGACCTTACCCCAACCCCTATACCCTAACCCCTAACCCTAACCCCTAACCCTAACCCCTAACCCTAAACCTAACCATAACCCCTAACACTAACCCTAAATCTTACCGCTAACTGTAACCCTAACCTAAACC
>NC_092559.1:9253487-9255987 GCF_037038585.1 Patagioenas fasciata | reverse complement strand
AACTTTAACCCTAACCCTAACCCTAACCCTAACCCTAACCATAATCCTAACCCTAACCCCTAACCCTAACCCTAATCGTAACCCTAAGCATAACCCTAACACTAAATCTAACCCTAAGCACTAAGCCTAAGCGTAATCCTAAACCCTAACCCTAATCCTAACCCTAAGTGTAATCCTAAACCCTAACCCTAACCCTAAACCCTAACCCTAAGCGTAATCCTAAACCCTAACCCTAACCCTAACCCTAACCCTACCGTTAACTCTAACCCTAACCAAAACCCCTAACCCTAACACTAACCCTAACCCCTAATCCTAACTGTAACCCTAACCCCTTAAACTTAACCGAAACTTAAGCCTAACACTAACCCTAACCCTAACCCTAACCGTAACCCTAACCCTAACCGTAACCCTAACCCTAACCCTAACCCTAACCTAACCCTAACCCTAACCCTAACCCTAACCCTAACCCTAACCCTAACCCTAACCTCAAACCTAATTGACCCTAACCCTAAACCGAACCCTAACCGTAACCCTAACCCTAATCCTTACCCTAACCCCTAACTCTAAACCTAACTTTAACAATAACCCTAACCCTAACCCTAACCCTAACCCCTAACCCTAACCCTAATCGTAACCCTAGAGCATAACCCTAACACTAAATCTAACCTAAGCCCTAACCCTAAGCGTAATCCTAAACCCTAACCCTAATCCTAACCCTAAGCGTAATCCTAAACCCTAACCCTAACCCTAACCCTAACCCTAACCCTAACACTAATCCTAAATCTAAACCTAACATCTAACCCTAACCCCTAACCCTAACACTAAGCCTAAACATAACCCTAAGGCCCTAACCCTAAGGCCCTAAACCTAAGGCCCTAACCCTACCCTTACGCCTAACCCTTACGCCTAACCGCTAACCCGTAAGCCTAACTCTAGCCCTAACCCTAACCCCTAACCCTACGTCTAAGCCTAACCCTATTCCTATCCGTAACCCTAACCCTAGGCCCTAACCCTAAGGCCCTAACCCTAAGGCCCTAACCCTACCCTTACGCCTAACCCTTACGCCTAACCCCTAACCCGTAAGCCTAACTCTAGCCCTAACCCTAACCCCTAACCCTAACTCTAAGCCTAACCCTATTCCTATCCGTAACCCTAACCCTAACCCCTAACCCTAACCCTAACCGTAACCCCTAACCCAACCGTGATGGCCCTAACCCTAAGCCTAAGCCTAACCCAAAACCCTAACCCTAACATTAACCCTAAACCTAACCCTAACAACCCCAACCCTAACCCTAACCCTAAACCAAAACCCTAATCGTAACCCTAACCCTAACCCTAACTCTAATGGCCCTAACCCTAACGGCCCTAACCCTAACCCTAAACCTAACCCAAAACCATAACCCTAACCCTAACGGCCCTAACCCTAACCCTAAGCCCTAACCCTAAGCGTAATCCTAAACCCTAAACCTAACCCTAACCCCTAACCCTAACCCTAACCCTAACCCTAACCCTAACCCTAAACGTAGCCCTAACCCTAACCCTAAACCTAATTGACCCTAACCCTAACCCTAATCCCTAACCCTAAGCCTAACCCTACCGTTAACTCTACCCCTAACCAAAACCCCTAACCCTAACACTAACCCTAACTCCTAATCCTAACCCTAACCCTAACCCCTTAAACTTACCCTAACCTTAACCCTAACCCTAACCCTAATCCTGACCCTAACCCTAACCCTAACCCTAACACCTTAAACTTACCCTAACCTTAACCCTAACCCTAACCCTAATCCTGACCCTAACCCTAACCGTAACCCTAACCCTAATACTGACCCTAACCCCTAACTCTAAACCTAACTTTAACAGTAACCCTAACCCTAACTCTAAACCCTAACCCTAACCCTAACCCAAAACCCTAACCCTAATCCTAACCCTAACCCCTAACCCTAACCCTAATCGTAACCCTAAGCATAACCCTAACACTAAATCTAACCCTAAGCCCTAACACTAAGCGTAATCCTAAAACCCTAACCCTAACCCTAACCCTAACTTTAACCCTAACCCTAACCCTAACCATAATCCTAACCCTAACCCTAACCCCTAACCCTAACCCTAATCGTAACCCTAAGCATAACCCTAACACTAAATCTAACCCTAGGCACTAACCCTAAGTGTAATCCTAAACCCTAACCCTAATCCTAACCCTAAGCGTAATCCTAAACCCTAACCCTAACCCTAAACCCTAACCCTAAGCGTAATCCTAAACCCTAACCCTAACCCTAACCCTAACCCTACCGTTAACTCTAACCCTAACCAAAACCCCTAACCCTAACACTAACCCTAACCCCTAATCCTAACTGTAACCCTAACCCCTTAAACTTAACCGAAACTTAACCCTAACCCTAACCCTAACCCTAACCCTAACCGTAACCCTAACCCTAACCCTAACCCTAACCTAACCCTAACCCTAACCCTAACCCTAACCTCAAACCTAATTGACCCT
>NC_092559.1:9235987-9240987 GCF_037038585.1 Patagioenas fasciata | reverse complement strand
TACTGACCCTAACCCCTAACTCTAAACCTAACTTTAACAATAACCCTAACCCTAACCCAAAACCCTAACCCTAACCCTAATCGTAACCCTAAGCATAACCCTAACACTAAATCTAACCCTAAGCCCTAACCCTAAGCGTAATCCTAAACCCTAACCCTAATCCTAACCCTAAGCGTAATCCTAAACCCTAACCCTAACCCTAAACCCTAACCCTAAGCGTAATCCTAAACCCTAAACCTAATCCTAAACCCTAACCCTAAGCGTAATCCTAAACCCTAACCCTAATCCTAACCCTAAGCGTAATCCTAAACCCTAACCCTAACCCTAACCTTTAACCCTAACCCTAACCCCTAACCCTAACCCTAACCCTAACCCTAACCCTATGCGCAACCCTAAGCGTAGCCCTAACCCTAACCCTAAACCTAATTGACCGTAACCCTAACACTAACCCTAACCCCTTAAACTTACCCTAAACTTAACCCTAACCCTAACCCTAATCCTGACCCTAACCCTAACCCTAACCCTAACCCTAACCCCTTAAACTTACCCTAACCTTAACCCTAACCCTAACCCTAATCCTGACCCTAACCCTAACCGTAACCCTAACCCTAATACTGACCCTAACCCCTAACTCTAAACCTAACTTTAACAATAACCCTAACCCTAACTCTAAACCCTAACCCTAACCCTAACCCAAATCCCTAACCCTAATCCTAACCCTAACCCCTAACCCTAACCCTAATCGTAACCCTAAGCATAACCCTAACACTAAATCTAACCCTAAGCCCTAACCCTAAGCATAATCCTAAACCCTAACCCTAATCCTAACCCTAAGCGTAATCCTAAACCCTAACCCTAACCCTAAACCCTAACCCTAAGCGTAATCCTAAACCCTAACCCTAACCCTAACCCCTAACGCTAACCCTAAACCTAACCCTAACCCTAACCCTAAGCGTAGCCCTAACCCTAACCCTAAACCTAATTGACCCTAACCCTAACCCTAATCCCTAACCCTAACCCTAACCCTACCGTTAACTCTACCCCTAACCAAAACCCCGAACCCTAACACTAACCCTAACTCATAATCCTAACCCTAACCCTAACCCCTTAAACTTACCCTAAACTTAACCCTAACCCTAACCCTAATCCTGACCCTAACCCTAACCCTAACCCTAACCCCTTAAACTTACCCTAACCTAAACCCTAACCCTAACCCTAATCCTGACCCTAACCCTAACCGTAACCCTAACCCTAATACTGACCCTAACCCCTAACTCTAAACCTAACTTTAACAATAACCCTAACCCTAACCCAAAACCCTAACCCTAACCCTAATCGTAACCCTAAGCATAACCCTAACACTAAATCTAACCCTAAGCCCTAACCCTAAGCGTAATCCTAAACCCTAACCCTAATCCTAACCCTAAGCGTAATCCTAAACCCTAACCCTAACCCTAAACCCTAACCCTAAGCGTAATCCTAAACCCTAACCCTAATCCTAAACCCTAACCCTAAGCGTAATCCTAAACCCTAACCCTAATCCTAACCCTAAGCGTAATCCTAAACCCTAACCCTAACCCTAACCTTTAACCCTAACCCTAACCCCTAACCCTAACCCTATGCGCAACCCTAAGCGTAGCCCTAACCCTAACCCTAAACCTAATTGACCGTAACCCTAACCCTAACCCTAACCCTAACCCTAACCCTAACCCTAACCCCTAACCCTAACCCTAACCCCTAACCCTAACCCTAACCCTAAGCGCAACCCTAAGCGTAACCCTAACCCTAACCCTAATTGACCCTAACCCTAACCCTAATCCTGACCCTAACCCCTAACTCTAAACCTAACTTTAACAATAACCCTAACCCTAACCCTAACCCTAACCCTAACCCTAACCCCTATACCCTAACCCTAACCCTATCCCTAACCCTAACCCTAACACAAAACCCTAACCCTAATCCTAACCCTAACCCCTAACCCTAACCCTAATCGTAACCCTAAGCATAACCCTAACACTAAATCTAACCCTAAGCCCTAACCCTAAGCGTAATCATAAACCCTAACCCTAATCCTAACCCTAAGCGTAATCCTAAACCCTAACCCTAACCCTAACCCTAACCCTAACCCTACCGTTAACTCTAACCCTAAACCAAAACCCCTAACCCTAACACTAACCCTAACCCCTAATCCTAACTGTAACCCTAACCCCTTAAACTAACCCTAACCCTAACCCTAACCCTAACCCTAACCCTAACCCTAACCCTAACCCTAACCCTAACCCTAACCCTAACCCTAACCCTAACCCTAAACCTAATTGACCCTAACCCTAACCCTAACCCTAACCGTAATCCTAACTTTAATCCTGACCCTAACCCCTAACTCTAAACCTAACTTTAACAATAACCCTAACCCTAAATCTAACCCTAACCCCTAACCCTAACCCTAATCGTAACCCTAAGCATAACCCTAACACTAAATCTAACCTAAGCCCTAACCCTAAGCGTAATCCTAAACCCTACCCCTAATCCTAACCCTAAGCGTAATCCTAAACCCTAACCCTAACCCTAACCCCTTAAACTTACCCTAAACTTAACCCTAACCCTAACCCTAACCCTAACCCTAACCCTAACCCTAACCCTTACCCCCACCAACCCTAACCCTAACCCTAACCCTAACCCTAACCCTAACCCTAACCCTAACCCTAACCCAAAACCCTAACCCTAACCCTAACCTAACCCTAACCCTAACCCTAACCCTAACCCTAACCCTAACCCTTACCCCCACCAACCCTAACCCTAACCCTAACCCTAACCCTAACCCTGACCCTAACCCTAATGGCCCTAACCCTAACCCTGACCCTAACCCTGACCCTGACCCTAACCCTAATGGCCCTAACCCTAACCCTAACCCTAATGGCCCTAACCCCTAACCCAACCGTAATGGCCCTAACCCTAAGCCTAACCCTAACCCAACCCTAATGGTCCTAACCCTAACTCTAATGGCCCTAACCCTAACCCTAATTCTAATGGCCCTAACCCTAACCCTAACCCTAACGGCCCTAACCCTAACCTAACAGTAACCCTAAACCTAACCTCTACCCTTAACACTAACCCTATGCCCTAAACGCTAAACATCATCCCTAAACCTAACCCTAACCATAACCCTAAACCCTAACCCTAACACTAATCCTAAATCTAAACCTAACATCTAACCCTAAGCCCTAACCATAACACTAAGCCTAAACATAACCCTAAGGCCCTAACCCTAAGGCCCTAAATCTAAGGCCCTAACCCTACCCTTACGCCTAACCCTTACGCCTAACCCCTAACCCGTAAGCCTAACTCTAGCCCTAACCCTAACCCCTAACCCTACCTCTAAGCCTAACCCTATTCCTATCTGTAATCCTAACCCTAGGCCCTAACCCTAAGGCCATAACCCTAAGGCCCTAACCCTACCCTTACGCCTAACCCTTACGCCTAACCCCTAACCCGTAAGCCTAACTCTAGCCCTAACCCTAACCCCTAACCCTAACTCTAAGCCTAACCCTATTCCTATCCGTAACCCTAACCCTAACCCCTAACCCTAACCCCTAACCGTAACCCCTAACCCAACCGTGATGGCCCTAACCCTAAGCCTAAGCCTAACCCAAAACCCTAACCCTAACATTAACCCTAAACCTAACCCTAACAACCCCAACCCTAACCCTAACCCTAAACCAAAACCCTAATCATAACCCTAACCCTAACCCTAACTCTAATGGCCCTAACCCTAACGGCCCTAACCCTAACCCTAAACCTAACCCAAAACCATAACCCTAACCCTAACGGCCCTAACCCTAACCCTAAGCCCTAACCCTAAGCGTAATCCTAAACCCTAAACCTAACCCTAACCCCTAACCCTAACCCTAACCCTAACCCTAACCCTAACCCTAAACGTAGCCCTAACCCTAACCCTAAACCTAATTGACCCTAACCCTAACCCTAATCCCTAACCCTAAGCCTAACCCTACCGTTAACTCTACCCCTAACCAAAACCCCTAACCCTAACACTAACCCTAACTCCTAATCCTAACCCTAACCCTAACCCCTTAAACTTACCCTAACCTTAACCCTAACCCTAACCCTAATCCTGACCCTAACCCTAACCCTAACCCTAACACCTTAAACTTACCCTAACCTTAACCCTAACCCTAACCCTAATCCTGACCCTAACCCTAACCGTAACCCTAACCCTAATACTGACCCTAACCCCTAACTCTAAACCTAACTTTAACAATAACCCTAACCCTAACTCTAAACCCTAACCCTAACCCTAACCCAAAACCCTAACCCTAATCCTAACCCTAACCCCTAACCCTAACCCTAATCGTAACCCTAAGCATAACCCTAACACTAAATCTAACCCTAAGCCCTAACACTAAGCGTAATCCTAAAACCCTAACCCTAACCCTAACCCTAACTTTAACCCTAACCCTAACCCTAACCATAATCCTAACCCTAACCCTAACCCCTAACCCTAATCGTAACCCTAAGCATAACCCTAACACTAAATCTAACCCTAAGCACTAACCCTAAGTGTAATCCTAAACCCTAACCCTAATCCTAACCCTAAGCGTAATCCTAAACCCTAACCCTAATCCTGACCCTAACCCCTAACTCTAAACCTAACTTTAACAATAGCCCTAACCCTAACTCTAAACCCTAACCCTAACCATAACCCTAACCCTAACCCTAACCCTAACCCAAAACCCTAACCCTAACCCTAACCCTAACCCTAATCTTTACCCTAACCCCTAACCGTAACCCTAATCGTAACCCTAAGCATAACCCTAACACTAAATCTAACCCTAAGCCCTAACCCTAAGTGTAATCCTAAATCCTAACCCTAATCCTAACCCTAAGCGTAATCCTAAACCCTAACCCTAACCCTAAACCCTAACCCTAAGCGTAATCCTAAACCCTAACCCTAACCCTAAACCCTAACCCTAAGCGTAATCCTA
>NC_092559.1:8513487-8515987 GCF_037038585.1 Patagioenas fasciata | reverse complement strand
GATTAGGGTTAGAGTTGCGGTTAGGGTTAGGGTCAGGGTTAGGGTTAAGGTTAGGGTAAGTTTAAGGGGTTAGGGTTACAGTTAGGATTAGGGCTTAGGGTTAGGGGTTAGGGTTAGGGTTAGGATTTAGAGTTACGGTTAGGGGTATTGTTAAAGTTAGGTTTAGAGTTAGGGGTTAGGAGCAGGATTAGGGTTAGGGTTACGGTTAGGGTTAGAGTCAGGGTTAGGGTTAGGGTTAAGGTTAGGGTAAGTTTAAGGGGTTAGGGTTACAGTTAGGATTAGGGGTTAGGGTTAGTGTTAGGGTTAGGGGTTTTGGTTAGGGCTAGAGTTAACGGTAGGGTTAGGGTTAGGGATTAGGGTTAGGGTTAGGGTCAATTAGGTTTACGGTTAGGGTTAGGGCTAAGCTTAGGGTTAGGGTTAGGGTTAGGGGTTAGGGTTAGGGTTAGGGTTTAGGATTACGCTTAGGGTTAGGGCTTAGGGTTAGGGTTTAGGATTACGGTTAGGGTTAGGATTAGGGTTAGAGTTAGAGTTAGGGTTAAAGTTAGGTTTAGAGTTAGGGTTAGGGTTACGGATAGGAATAGGATTAGGCTTAGAGTTAAAGTTAGGGGTTAGGGTTAGGGCTAGATTTAGGCGTACGGGTTAGGGGCTAGGGTTAGGGCTAGGGTTAGGGTTAGGGCCGCTAGGGTTAGGGTTATGGTTTTGGGTTAGGTTTAGGGTGAGGGTTAGGGCCGTTAGGGTTAGGGCCATTAGAGTTAGGGTTAGGGTTAGGGTTACGATTAGGGTTTTGGTTTAGGGTTAGGGTTAGGTTTGGGGTTGTTAGGGTTAGGTTTAGGGTTAATGTTAGGTTTAGGGTTTTGGGTTAGGCTTAGGCTTAGGGTTAGGGCCATTACGGTTGGGTTAGGGGTTAGGGTTTAGGGTTAGGGTTAGGGTTAGGGGTTAGGGTTAGGGTTACGGATAGGAATAGGGTTTGGCTTAGAGTTAGGGTTAGGGGTTAGGGTTAGGGCTAGAGTTAGGCTTACGGGTTAGGGGTTAGGCGTAAGGGTTAGGCGTAAGGGTAGGGTTAGGGCCTTAGGGTTAGGGCCTAGGGTTAGGGTTACGGATAGGAATAGGGTTAGGCTTAGAGTTAGGGTTAGGGGTTAGGGTTAGGGCTAGAGCTAGAGTTAGGCTTACAGGTTAGGGGTTAGGCGTAAGGGTTAGGCGTAAGGGTAGGGTTAGGGCCTTAGGTTTAGGGCCTTAGGGTTAGGGCCTTAGGGTTATGTTTAGGCTTAGTGTTAGGGTTAGGGGTTAGGGTTAGGTGTTAGGTTTAGATTTAGGATTAGTGTTAGGGTTTAGGGTTATGGTTAGGGTTAGGTTTAGGGATGATGTTTAGGGTTTAGAACATAGGGTTAGTGTTAAGGGTAGAGGTTAGGTTTAGGGTTACTGTTAGGTTAGGGTTAGGGTTAGGGCCGTTAGGGTTAGGGTTAGGGCCGTTAGGGTTAGTGTTAGGGCCGTTAGGGTTAGGGTTAGGGTTAGGGCCATTAGAGTTAGGGTTAGGGCCATTAGGGTTGGGTTAGGGTTAGGCTTAGGGTTAGGGCCATTACGGTTGGGTTAGGGGTTAGGGCCATTAGGGTTAGGGTTAGGGTTAGGGCCATTAGGGTTAGGGTTAGGGCCGTTAGGGTTAGGGCCATTAGGGTTGGGTTAGGGTTAGGGTTAGGGCCATTAGGGTTAGGGTCAGGGTTAAAGTCAGGGTTAGGGTTAGGGCCATTAGGGTTAGGGTCAGGGTCAGGGTTAGGGTCAGGGTTAGAGTTAGGGCCATTAGGGTTAGGGTCAGGGTTAGGGGTAGGGTTAGGGTTGGTTGGGGGTTAGGGTTAGGTTAGGGTTAGGGTTAGGGTTAGGTTTTAGAGTTAGGGTTAGGGTTATTGTTAAAGTTAGGTTTAGAGTTAGGGGTTAGGGTCAGGATTAGGGTTAGGGTTAGGGTTAGGGTTAAGGTTAGGGTAAGTTTAAGGGGTTAGGGTTACAGTTAGGATTAGGGGTTAGGGTTAGTGTTAGGGTTAGGGTTAAGGTTAGGGTAAGTTTAAGGGGTTAGGGTTAGGGTTAGGGTTAGGATTAGGAGTTAGGGTTAGTGTTAGGGTTAGGGTTAGGGTTGGGGTTAGGGTTTAGAGTTAGGGTTAGGGTTATTGTTAAAGTTAGGTTTAGAGTTAGGGGTTAGGGTTAGGGTTAGCGTTAGGGTGAGGGTTAGGGTTAGGGTTAAGGTTAGGGTAAGTTTAAGGGGTTAGGGTTACAGTTAGGATTAGGGGTTAGGGTTAGTGTTAGGGTTAGGGGTTTTGGTTAGGGTTAGAGTTAACGGTACGGTTAGGGTTAGGGTTAGGGATTAGGGTTAGGGTTAGGGTCAATTAGGTTTAGGGTTATGGTTAGGGCTACGCTTAGGGTTAGGGTTAGGGTTAGGGTTAGGGGTTAGGGTTAGGGTCAGGATTAGGGTTAGGGTTACGGTTAGGGTTAGAGTCAGGATTAGGGTTAGGGT
>NC_092559.1:8488487-8503487 GCF_037038585.1 Patagioenas fasciata | reverse complement strand
AGGGTTAGGGCTTAGGGTTAGATTTAGTGTTAGGGTTATGCTTAGGGTTACGATTAGGGTTAGGGTTAGGGTTTAGGGTTAGGATTAGGGTTAGGGTTAGGGGTAGGGTTAAGGTTAGGGTTAGGGTTAGGGTTTTGGTTTAGGGTTAGGGTTAGGGTTAGGGTTAGGGTTATTGTTAAAGTTAGGTTTAGAGTTAGGGGTTAGGGTCAGGATTAGGGTTAGGGTTAGGGTTAAGGTTAGGGTAAGTTTAAGGGGTTAGGGGTTTTGGTTAGGGTTAGGGTTAGGGTTAGGGATTAGGGTTAGGGTTAGGGTCAATTAGGGTTAGGGTTAGGGTTACGCTTAGGGTTGCGCTTAGGGTTAGGGTTAGGGGTTAGGGTTAGGGTTACGGGTTAGGGTTAGGGTTAGGGTTAGGGATTAGGATTAGGGTTACGGTCAATTAGGTTTAGGGTTAGGGTTAGGGCTACGCTTAGGGTTGCGCTTAGGGTTAGGGGTTAGGGTTAGGGTTAGGGGTTAGGGTTAGGGTTAGGGTTTAGGATTACTCTTAGGGTTAGGATTAGGGTTAGGGTTTAGGATTACGCTTAGGGTTAGGGTTTAGGGTTAGGATTAGGGTTTAGGATTACGCTTAGGGTTAGGGTTTAGGGTTAGGGTTAGGGTTTAGGATTACGCTTAGGGTTAGGATTAGGGTTAGGGTTTTGGATTACGCTTAGGGTTAGGGCTTAGGGTTAGATTTAGTGTTAGGGTTATGCTTAGGGTTACGATTAGGGTTAGGGTTAGGGGTTAGGGTTAGGATTAGGGTTAGGGTTTTGTGTTAGGGTTAGGGTTAGGGATAGGTTTAGGGTTAGGGTTAGGGTTTAGAGTTAGGGTTAGGGTTAGGGTTAGGGTTATTGTTAAAGTTAGGTTTAGAGTTAGGGGTTAGGGTCAGGATTAGGGTTAGGGTTAGGGTTAAGGTTAGGGTAAGTTTAAGGGGTTAGGGTTACAGTTAGGATTAAGGGTTAGGGTTAGTGTTAGGGTTAGGGGTTTTGGTTAGGGTTAGAGTTAACGGTAGGGTTAGGCTTAGGGTTAGGGATTAGGGTTAGGGTTAGGGTCAATTAGGGTTAGGGTTAGGGTTACGCTTAGGGTTGCGCTTAGGGTTAGGGTTAGGGTTAGGGGTTAGGGTTAGGGTTAGGGTTACGGTTAGGGATTAGGGTTAGGGTTACGGTCAATTAGGTTTAGGGTTAGGGTTAGGGCTACGCTTAGGGTTGCGCATAGGGTTAGGGTTAGGGTTAGGGGTTAGGGTTAGGGTTAAAGGTTAGGGTTAGGGTTAGGGTTTAGGATTACGCTTAGGGTTAGGATTAGGGTTAGGGTTTAGGATTACGCTTAGGGTTAGGGTTTAGGGTTAGGGTTAGGGTTTAGGATTACGCTTAGGGTTAGGGTTTAGGGTTAGGGTTAGGGTTTAGGATTACGCTTAGGGTTAGGATTAGGGTTAGGGTTTAGGATTACGCTTAGGGTT
Source organism: Patagioenas fasciata (assembly GCF_037038585.1). Classification (NCBI taxonomy): domain Eukaryota; kingdom Metazoa; phylum Chordata; class Aves; order Columbiformes; family Columbidae; genus Patagioenas; species Patagioenas fasciata. Next base: position 8,501,998 of record NC_092559.1, on the reverse strand, counting down.
AGGGCTTAGGGTTAGATTTAGTGTTAGGGTTATGCTTAGGGTTACGATTAGGGTTAGGGTTAGGGGTTAGGGTTAGGATTAGGGTTAGGGTTTTGGGTTAGGGTTAGGGTTAGGGTTAGGGTTAGGGTTAGGGTTTAGAGTTAGGGGTTAGGGTCAGTATTAGGGTTAGGGTTACGGTTAGGGTTAGGGTCAGGATTAGGGTTAGGGTTAGGGTTAGGGTCAATTAGGTTTAGGGTTAGGGTTAGGGCTACGCTTAGGGTTAGAGTAAGGGTTAGGGTTAGGGTTAGGTTTAGGGTTAGGTTTAGGGGTTAGGGTTAGGGTTAGGGTTTAGGATTACACTTAGGGTTAGGGCTTAGGGTTAGGGTAAGGGTTAGGGTTAGGGTCAATTAGGGTTAGGGTTAGGGTTAGAGTTAGGGTTACGCTTAGGGTTGCGCTTAGGGTTAGGGTTAGGGTTAGGGGTTAGGGTTAGTGTTAGGGGTTAGGATTAGGGTTAGGGTTAGGGTCAGTTAGGTTTAGGGTTAGGGTTAGGGCTACGCTTAGGGTTGCGCTTAGGGTTAGGGTTAGGGTTAGGGTTAGGGTTAGGGTTTAGGGTTAGGGTTAGGGTTTAAGATTACGCTTAGGGTTAGGGATTAGGGTTAGGGTTAGGGTTTAGGATTACGCTCAGGGTTAGGATTAGGGTTAGGATTTAGGATTACACTTAGGGTTAGGGCTTAGGGTTAGATTTAGTGTTACGGTTATGCTTAGGGTTACGATTAGGGTTACGGTTAGGGGTTAGGGTTAGGATTAGGGTTAGGGTTAGGGTTTTGGGTTAGGGTTAGGGTTAGGGTTAGGGTTAGGGTTAGGGTTTAGAGTTAGGGTTAGGGCTATTGTTAAAGTTAGGTTTAGAGTTAGGGGTTAGGGTCAGGATTAGGGTTAGGGTTAGGGTTAGGGTAAGTTTAAGGGGTTAGGGTTACAGTTAGGATTAGGGGTTAGGGTTAGTGTTAGGGTTAGGGGTTTTGGTTAGGGTTAGAGTTAACGTTAGGGTTAGGGTTAGGGTTAGGGATTAGGGGTAGGGTTAGGGTCAATTAGGTTTAGGGTTAGGGTTAGTGTTTGGGTTAGGGTTTTGGGTTAGGGTTAGGGTTCGGGTTAGGGTTAGGGTTAGGGTTTAGAGTTAGGGTTAGGGTTATTGTTAAAGTTAGGTTTAGAGTTAGGGGTTAGGGTCAGGATTAGGGTTAGGGTTACGGTTAGGGTTAGGGTTAGGGTTAGGGTTAGGGTTAGGGTAAGTTTAAGGGGTTAGGGTTACAGTTAGGATTAGGGGTTAGGGTTAGTGTTAGGGTTAGGGGTTTTGGTTAGGGTTAGAGTTAACGTTAGGGTTAGGGTTAGGGTTAGGGATTAGGGTTAGGGTTAGGGTCAATTAGGTTTAGGTTTAGGGTTAGGGTTAGGGTTAGAGTTAGGGTTAGGTTAGGGTTAGGGTTAGGGTTTTGGGTTAGGGTTAGGGTTAGGGTTAGGGTTAGGGTTGGTGGGGGTAAGGGTTAGGGTTAGGGTTAGGGTTAGGGTTAGGGTTGGTTGGGGTTAGGGTTAGGGTTAGGGCTACGCTTAGAGTTAGGGTTAGGGTTAGGGTTAGGGGTTAGGGTTAGGGTTTAGGATTGCGCTTAGGGTTAGTGTTTAGGGTTAGGGTTAGGGTTAGGGTTAGGGTTTAGGATTACGCTTAGGGTTAGTGTTTAGGGTTAGGGTTTAGGATTACGCTTAGGGTTAGGGTTTAGAGTTAGGGTTAGGGTTTAGGATTACGTTTAGGGTTAGGATTAGGGTTAGGATTTAGGATTACGCTTAGGGTTAGGGCTTAGGGTTAGATTTAGTGTTAGGGTTATGCTTAGGGTTACGATTAGGGTTAGGATTAGGGTTAGGGTTAGGGGTAGGGTTAAGGTTAGGGTTAGGGTTAGGGTTTTGGTTTAGGGTTAGGGTTAGGGTTAGGGTTAGGGTTAGGGTTAGGGTTATTGTTAAAGTTAGGTTTAGAGTTAGGGGTTAGGGTCAGGATTAGGGTTAGGGTTAGGGTTAAGGTTAGGGTAAGTTTAAGGGGTTAGGGGTTTTGGTTAGGGTTAGGGTTAGGGTTAGGGATTAGGGTTAGGGTTAGGGTCAATTAGGGTTAGGGTTAGGGTTACGCTTAGGGTTGCGCTTAGGGTTAGGGTTAGGGTTAGGGGTTAGGGTTAGGGTTACGGGTTAGGGTTAGGGTTAGGGTTAGGGATTAGGATTAGGGTTACGGTCAATTAGGTTTAGGGTTAGGGTTAGGGCTACGCTTAGGGTTGCGCTTAGGGTTAGGGTTAGGGGTTAGGGTTAGGGTTAGGGGTTAGGGTTAGGGTTAGGGTTTAGGATTACTCTTAGGGTTAGGATTAGGGTTAGGGTTTAGGATTACGCTTAGGGTTAGGGTTTAGGGTTAGGATTAGGGTTTAGGATTACGCTTAGGGTTAGGGTTTAGGGTTAGGGTTAGGGTTTAGGATTACGCTTAGGGTTAGGATTAGGGTTAGGGTTTAGGATTACGCTTAGGGTTAGGGTTTAGGGTTAGGATTAGGGTTTAGGATTACGCTTAGGGTTAGGGTTTAGGGTTAGGGTTAGGGTTTAGGATTACGCTTAGGGTTAGGATTAGGGTTAGGGTTTTGGATTACGCTTAGGGTTAGGGCTTAGGGTTAGATTTAGTGTTAGGGTTATGCTTAGGGTTACGATTAGGGTTAGGGTTAGGGGTTAGGGTTAGGATTAGGGTTAGGGTTTTGTGTTAGGGTTAGGGTTAGGGATAGGTTTAGGGTTAGGGTTAGGGTTTAGAGTTAGGGTTAGGGTTAGGGTTAGGGTTAGGGTTATTGTTAAAGTTAGGTTTAGAGTTAGGGGTTAGGGTCAGGATTAGGGTTAGGGTTAGGGTTAGGGTTAGGGTTTAGGGTTAGGGTTAGGGTTAGGGTTAGGGTTAGGGTTAGGGTCAGGATTAGGGTTAGGGTTTTGTGTTAGGGTTAGGGTTAGGGATAGGTTTAGGGTTAGGGTTAGGGTTTAGAGTTAGGGTTAGGGTTAGGGTTAGGGTTAGGGTTAGGGTTAGGGATTAGGGTTAGGGTCAGTTAGGTTTAGGGTTAGGGTTAGGGCTACGCTTAGGGTTGCGCTTAGGGTTAGGGTTAGGGTTAGGGTTAGGGTTAGGGTTAGGGTTTAACATTACGCTTAGGGTTAGGGATTAGGGTTAGGGTTAGGGTTTAGGATTACGCTCAGGGTTAGGATTAGGGTTAGGATTTAGGATTACACTTAGGGTTAGGGCTTAGGGTTAGATTTAGTGTTAGGGTTATGCTTAGGGTTACGATTAGGGTTACGGTTAGGGGTTAGGGTTAGGGTTAGGGTTAGGGTTTTGGGTTAGGGTTAGGGTTAGGGTTAGGGTTAGGGTTTAGAGTTAGGGTTAGGGCTATTGTTAAAGTTAGGTTTAGAGTTAGGGGTTAGGGTCAGGATTAGGGTTAGGGTTAGGGTTAGGGTTAGGGTAAGTTTAAGGGGTTAGGGTTACAGTTAGAATTAGGGGTTAGGGTTAGTGTTAGGGTTAGGGGTTTTGGTTAGGGTTAGAGTTAACGTTAGGGTTAGGGTTAGGGTTAGGGATTAGGGTTAGGGTTAGGGTCAATTAGGTTTAGGGTTAGGGTTAGGGTTAGGGTTAGGGTTAGGTTTAGGTTAGGGTTAGGGTTAGGGTTTTGGGTTAGGGTTAGGGTTAAAGGTTAGGGTTAGGGTTAGGGTTTAGGATTACGCTTAGGGTTAGGATTAGGGTTAGGGTTTAGGATTACGCTTAGGGTTAGGGTTTAGGGTTAGGGTTAGGGTTTAGGATTACGCTTAGGGTTAGGGTTTAGGGTTAGGGTTAGGGTTTAGGATTACGCTTAGGGTTAGGATTAGGGTTAGGGTTTAGGATTACGCTTAGGGTTAGGGCTTAGGGTTAGATTTAGTGTTAGGGTTATGCTTAGGGTTACGATTAGGGTTAGGGTTAGGGGTTAGGGTTAGGATTAGGGTTAGGGTTTTGGGTTAGGGTTAGGGTTAGGGTTAGGGTTAGGGTTAGGGTTAGGGTTAGGGTTTAGGATTACGCTTAGGGTTAGGGTTTAGAGTTAGGGTTAGGGTTTAGGATTAAGTTTAGTGTTAGGATTAGGGTTAGGATTTAGGATTACGCTTAGGGTTAGGGCTTAGGGTTAGATTTAGTGTTAGGGTTATGCTTAGGGTTACGATTAGGGTTAGGGTTAGGGTTTAGGGTTAGGATTAGGGTTAGGGTTAGGGGTAGGGTTAAGGTTAGGGTTAGGGTTAGGGTTTTGGTTTAGGGTTAGGGTTAGGGTTAGGGTTAGGGTTAGGGTTATTGTTAAAGTTAGGTTTAGAGTTAGGGGTTAGGGTCAGGATTAGGGTTAGGGTTAGGGTTAAGGTTAGGGTAAGTTTAAGGGGTTAGGGGTTTTGGTTAGGGTTAGGGTTAGGGTTAGGGATTAGGGTTAGGGTTAGGGTCAATTAGGGTTTAGGGTTAGGGTTACGCTTAGGGTTGCGCTTAGGGTTAGGGTTAGGGTTAGGGGTTAGGGTTAGGGTTACGGGTTAGGGTTAGGGTTAGGGTTAGGGATTAGGATTAGGGTTACGGTCAATTAGGTTTAGGGTTAGGGTTAGGGCTACGCTTAGGGTTGCGCTTAGGGTTAGGGGTTAGGGTTAGGGTTAGGGGTTAGGGTTAGGGTTAGGGTTTAGGATTACTCTTAGGGTTAGGATTAGGGTTAGGGTTTAGGATTACGCTTAGGGTTAGGGTTTAGGGTTAGGATTAGGGTTTAGGATTACGCTTAGGGTTAGGGTTTAGGGTTAGGGTTAGGGTTTAGGATTACGCTTAGGGTTAGGATTAGGGTTAGGGTTTTGGATTACGCTTAGGGTTAGGGCTTAGGGTTAGATTTAGTGTTAGGGTTATGCTTAGGGTTACGATTAGGGTTAGGGTTAGGGGTTAGGGTTAGGATTAGGGTTAGGGTTTTGTGTTAGGGTTAGGGTTAGGGATAGGTTTAGGGTTAGGGTTAGGGTTTAGAGTTAGGGTTAGGGTTAGGGTTAGGGTTAGGGTTATTGTTAAAGTTAGGTTTAGAGTTAGGGGTTAGGGTCAGGATTAGGGTTAGGGTTAGGGTTAAGGTTAGGGTAAGTTTAAGGGGTTAGGGTTACAGTTAGGATTAAGGGTTAGGGTTAGTGTTAGGGTTAGGGGTTTTGGTTAGGGTTAGAGTTAACGGTAGGGTTAGGCTTAGGGTTAGGGATTAGGGTTAGGGTTAGGGTCAATTAGGGTTAGGGTTAGGGTTACGCTTAGGGTTGCGCTTAGGGTTAGGGTTAGGGTTAGGGGTTAGGGTTAGGGTTAGGGTTACGGTTAGGGATTAGGGTTAGGGTTACGGTCAATTAGGTTTAGGGTTAGGGTTAGGGCTACGCTTAGGGTTGCGCATAGGGTTAGGGTTAGGGTTAGGGGTTAGGGTTAGGGTTAAAGGTTAGGGTTAGGGTTAGGGTTTAGGATTACGCTTAGGGTTAGGATTAGGGTTCGGGTTTAGGATTACGCTTAGGGTTAGGGTTTAGGGTTAGGGTTAGGGTTTAGGATTACGCTTAGGGTTAGGATTAGGGTTAGGGTTTTGGATTACGCTTAGGGTTAGGGCTTAGGGTTAGATTTAGTGTTAGGGTTATGCTTAGGGTTACGATTAGGGTTAGGGTTAGGGGTTAGGGTTAGGATTAGGGTTAGGGTTTTGTGTTAGGGTTAGGGTTAGGGATAGGTTTAGGGTTAGGGTTAGGGTTTAGAGTTAGGGTTAGGGTTAGGGTTAGGGTTAGGGTTATTGTTAAAGTTAGGTTTAGAGTTAGGGGTTAGGGTCAGGATTAGGGTTAGGGTTAGGGTTAAGGTTAGGGTAAGTTTAAGGGGTTAGGGTTACAGTTAGGATTAAGGGTTAGGGTTAGTGTTAGGGTTAGGGGTTTTGGTTAGGGTTAGAGTTAACGGTAGGGTTAGGCTTAGGGTTAGGGATTAGGGTTAGGGTTAGGGTCAATTAGGGTTAGGGTTAGGGTTACGCTTAGGGTTGCGCTTAGGGTTAGGGTTAGGGTTAGGGGTTAGGGTTAGGGTTAGGGTTACGGTTAGGGATTAGGGTTAGGGTTACGGTCAATTAGGTTTAGGGTTAGGGTTAGGGCTACGCTTAGGGTTGCGCATAGGGTTAGGGTTAGGGTTAGGGGTTAGGGTTAGGGTTAAAGGTTAGGGTTAGGGTTAGGGTTTAGGATTACGCTTAGGGTTAGGATTAGGGTTCGGGTTTAGGATTACGCTTAGGGTTAGGGTTTAGGGTTAGGGTTAGGGTTTAGGATTACGCTTAGGGTTAGGATTAGGGTTAGGGTTTAGGATTACGCTTAGGGTTAGGGCTTAGGGTTAGATTTAGTGTTAGGGTTATGCTTAGGGTTACGATTAGGGTTAGGGTTAGGGGTTAGGGTTAGGATTAGGGTTAGGGTTTTGGGTTAGGGTTAGGGTTAGGGTTAGGGTTAGGGTTAGGGTTAGGGTTAGGGTTTAGAGTTAGGGGTTAGGGTCAGTATTAGGGTTAGGGTTACAGTTAGGGTTAGGGTCAGGATTAGGGTTAGGGTTAGGGTTAGGGTCAATTAGGTTTAGGGTTAGGGTTAGGGCTACGCTTAGGGTTAGGGTAAGGGTTAGGGTTAGGGTTAGGTTTAGGGTTAGGTTTAGGGGTTAGGGTTAGGGTTAGGGTTTAGGATTACACGTAGGGTTAGGGCTTAGGGTTAGGGTAAGGGTTAGGGTTAGGGTCAATTAGGGTTAGGGTTAGGGTTAGAGTTAGGGTTACGCTTAGGGTTGCGCTTAGGGTTAGGGTTAGGGTTAGGGGTTAGGGTTAGTGTTAGGGGTTAGGGTTAGGGTTAGGGATTAGGGTTAGGGTTAGGGTCAGTTAGGTTTAGGGTTAGGGTTAGGGCTACGCTTAGGGTTGCGCTTAGGGTTAGGGTTAGGGTTAGGGTTAGGGTTAGGGTTTAGGGTTAGGGTTAGGGTTAGGGTTAGGGTTTAGGGTTAGGGTTAGGGTTTAAGATTACGCTTAGGGTTAGGGTTTAGGGTTAGGGTTAGGGTTTAGGATTACGCTCAGGGTTAGGATTAGGGTTAGGATTTAGGATTACACTTAGGGTTAGGGCTTAGGGTTAGATTTAGTGTTAGGGTTATGCTTAGGGTTACGATTAGGGTTACGGTTAGGGGTTAGGGTTAGGATTAGGGTTAGGGTTAGGGTTAGGGTTAGGGTTAGGGTTAGGGTTTTGGGTTAGGGTTAGGGTTAGGGTTAGGGTTAGGGTTAGGGTTTAGAGTTAGGGTTAGGGCTATTGTTAAAGTTAGGTTTAGAGTTAGGGGTTAGGGTCAGGATTAGGGTTAGGGTTAGGGTTAGGGTAAGTTTAAGGGGTTAGGGTTACAGTTAGGATTAGGGGTTAGGGTTAGTGTTAGGGTTAGGGGTTTTGGTTAGGGTTAGAGTTAACGTTAGGGTTAGGGTTAGGGTTAGGGATTAGGGGTAGGGTTAGGGTCAATTAGGTTTAGGGTTAGGGTTAGTGTTTGGGTTAGGGTTTTGGGTTAGGGTTAGGGTTCGGGTTAGGGTTAGGGTTAGGGTTTAGAGTTAGGGTTAGGGTTATTGTTAAAGTTAGGTTTAGAGTTAGGTGTTAGGGTCAGGATTAGGGTTAGGGTTACGGTTAGGGTTAGGGTTAGGGTTAGGGTTAGGGTTAGGGTAAGTTTAAGGGGTTAGGGTTACAGTTAGGATTAGGGGTTAGGGTTAGTGTTAGGGTTAGGGGTTTTGGTTAGGGTTAGAGTTAACGTTAATGTTAGGGTTAGGGTTAGGGATTAGGGTTAGGGTTAGGGTCAATTAGGTTTAGGTTTAGGGTTAGGGTTAGGGTTAGAGTTAGGGTTAGGTTAGGGTTAGGGTTAGGGTTTTGGGTTAGGGTTAGGGTTAGGGTTAGGGTTAGGGTTAGGGTTGGTGGGGGTAAGGGTTAGGGTTAGGGTTAGGGTTAGGGTTAGGGTTAGGGTTAGGGTTGGTTGGGGTTAGGGTTAGGGTTAGGGCTACGCTTAGAGTTAGGGTTAGGGTTAGGGTTAGGGTTAGGGGTTAGGGTTAGGGTTTAGGATTGCGCTTAGGGTTAGTGTTTAGGGTTAGGGTTAGGGTTAGGGTTAGGGTTTAGGATTACGCTTAGGGTTAGTGTTTAGGGTTAGGGTTTAGGATTACGCTTAGGGTTAGGGTTTAGAGTTAGGGTTAGGGTTTAGGATTACGTTTAGGGTTAGGATTAGGGTTAGGATTTAGGATTACGCTTAGGGTTAGGGCTTAGGGTTAGATTTAGTGTTAGGGTTATGCTTAGGGTTACGATTAGGGTTAGGGTTAGGGTTTAGGGTTAGGATTAGGGTTAGGGTTAGGGGTAGGGTTAAGGTTAGGGTTAGGGTTAGGGTTTTGGTTTAGGGTTAGGGTTAGGGTTAGGGTTAGGGTTATTGTTAAAGTTAGGTTTAGAGTTAGGGGTTAGGGTCAGGATTAGGGTTAGGGTTAGGGTTAAGGTTAGGGTAAGTTTAAGGGGTTAGGGGTTTTGGTTAGGGTTAGGGTTAGGGTTAGGGATTAGGGTTAGGGTTAGGGTCAATTAGGGTTAGGGTTAGGGTTACGCTTAGGGTTGCGCTTAGGGTTAGGGTTAGGGTTAGGGGTTAGGGTTAGGGTTACGGGTTAGGGTTAGGGTTAGGGTTAGGGATTAGGATTAGGGTTACGGTCAATTAGGTTTAGGGTTAGGGTTAGGGCTACGCTTAGGGTTGCGCTTAGGGTTAGGGGTTAGGGTTAGGGGTTAGGGTTAGGGTTAGGGTTTAGGATTACTCTTAGGGTTAGGATTAGGGTTAGGGTTTAGGATTACGCTTAGGGTTAGGGTTTAGGGTTAGGATTAGGGTTTAGGATTACGCTTAGGGTTAGGGTTTAGGGTTAGGGTTAGGGTTTAGGATTACGCTTAGGGTTAGGATTAGGGTTAGGGTTTTGGATTACGCTTAGGGTTAGGGCTTAGGGTTAGATTTAGTGTTAGGGTTATGCTTAGGGTTACGATTAGGGTTAGGGTTAGGGGTTAGGGTTAGGATTAGGGTTAGGGTTTTGTGTTAGGGTTAGGGTTAGGGATAGGTTTAGGGTTAGGGTTAGGGTTTAGAGTTAGGGTTAGGGTTAGGGTTAGGGTTAGGGTTATTGTTAAAGTTAGGTTTAGAGTTAGGGGTTAGGGTCAGGATTAGGGTTAGGGTTAGGGTTAAGGTTAGGGTAAGTTTAAGGGGTTAGGGTTACAGTTAGGATTAAGGGTTAGGGTTAGTGTTAGGGTTAGGGGTTTTGGTTAGGGTTAGAGTTAACGGTAGGGTTAGGCTTAGGGTTAGGGATTAGGGTTAGGGTTAGGGTCAATTAGGGTTAGGGTTAGGGTTACGCTTAGGGTTGCGCTTAGGGTTAGGGTTAGGGTTAGGGGTTAGGGTTAGGGTTAGGGTTACGGTTAGGGATTAGGGTTAGGGTTACGGTCAATTAGGTTTAGGGTTAGGGTTAGGGCTACGCTTAGGGTTGCGCATAGGGTTAGGGTTAGGGTTAGGGGTTAGGGTTAGGGTTAAAGGTTAGGGTTAGGGTTAGGGTTTAGGATTACGCTTAGGGTTAGGATTAGGGTTAGGGTTTAGGATTACGCTTAGGGTTAGGGTTTAGGGTTAGGGTTAGGGTTTAGGATTACGCTTAGGGTTAGGATTAGGGTTAGGGTTTAGGATTACGCTTAGGGTTAGGGCTTAGGGTTAGATTTAGTGTTAGGGTTATGCTTAGGGTTACGATTAGGGTTAGGGTTAGGTATTAGGGTTAGGATTAGGGTTAGGGTTTTGGGTTAGGGTTAGGGTTAGGGTTAGGGTTAGGGTTAGGGTTTAGAGTTAGGGGTTAGGGTCAGTATTAGGGTTAGGGTTACGGTTAGGGTTAGGGTCAGGATTAGGGTTAGGGTTAGGGTTAGGGTCAATTAGGTTTAGGGTTAGGGTTAGGGCTACGCTTAGGGTTAGGGTAAGGGTTAGGGTTAGGGTTAGGTTTAGGGTTAGGTTTAGGGGTTAGGGTTAGGGTTAGGGTTTAGGATTACACTTAGGGTTAGGGCTTAGGGTTAGGGTAAGGCTTAGGGTTAGGGTCAATTAGGGTTAGGGTTAGGGTTAGAGTTAGGGTTACGCTTAGGGTTGCGCTTAGGGTTAGGGTTAGGGTTAGGGGTTAGGGTTAGTGTTAGGGGTTAGGGTTAGGGTTAGGGATTAGGGTTAGGGTTAGGGTCAGTTAGGTTTAGGGTTAGGGTTAGGGCTACGCTTAGGGTTGCGCTTAGGGTTAGGGTTAGGGTTAGGGTTAGGGTTAGGGTTAGGGTTTAGGGTTAGGGTTAGGGTTTAAGATTACGCTTAGGGTTAGGGATTAGGGTTAGGGTTAGGGTTTAGGATTACGCTCAGGGTTAGGATTAGGGTTAGGATTTAGGATTACACTTAGGGTTAGGGCTTAGGGTTAGATTTAGTGTTAGGGTTATGCTTAGGGTTACGATTAGGGTTACGGTTAGGGGTTAGGGTTAGGATTAGGGTTAGGGTTAGGGTTAGTGTTAGGGGTTAGGGTTAGGGTTAGGGATTAGGGTTAGGGTTAGTGTCAGTTAGGTTTAGGGTTAGGGTTAGGGCTACGCTTAGGGTTGCGCTTAGGGTTAGGGTTAGGGTTAGGGTTAGGGTTAGGGTTAGGGTTTAGGGTTAGGGTTAGGGTTTAAGATTACGCTTAGGGTTAGGGATTAGGGTTAGGGTTAGGGTTTAGGATTACGCTCAGGGTTAGGATTAGGGTTAGGATTTAGGATTACACTTAGGGTTAGGGCTTAGGGTTAGATTTAGTGTTAGGGTTATGCTTAGGGTTACGATTAGGGTTACGGTTAGGGGTTAGGGTTAGGATTAGGGTTAGGGTTAGGGTTAGGGTTAGGGTTAGGGTTTTGGGTTAGGGTTAGGGTTAGGGTTAGGGTTAGGGTTAGGGTTTAGAGTTAGGGTTAGGGCTATTGTTAAAGTTAGGTTTAGAGTTAGGGGTTAGGGTCAGGATTAGGGTTAGGGTTAGGGTTAGGGTAAGTTTAAGGGGTTAGGGTTACAGTTAGGATTAGGGGTTAGGGTTAGTGTTAGGGTTAGGGGTTTTGGTTAGGGTTAGAGTTAACGTTAGGGTTAGGGTTAGGGTTAGGGATTAGGGGTAGGGTTAGGGTCAATTAGGTTTAGGGTTAGGGTTAGTGTTTGGGTTAGGGTTTTGGGTTAGGGTTAGGGTTCGGGTTAGGGTTAGGGTTAGGGTTTAGAGTTAGGGTTAGGGTTATTGTTAAAGTTAGGTTTAGAGTTAGGGGTTAGGGTCAGGATTAGGGTTAGGGTTACGGTTAGGGTTAGGGTTAGGGTTAGGGTTAGGGTAAGTTTAAGGGGTTAGGGTTACAGTTAGGATTAGGGGTTAGGGTTAGTGTTAGGGTTAGGGGTTTTGGTTAGGGTTAGAGTTAACGTTAGGGTTAGGGTTAGGGTTAGGGATTAGGGTTAGGGTTAGGGTCAATTAGGTTTAGGTTTAGGGTTAGGGTTAGGGTTAGGTTAGGGTTAGGGTTAGGGTTTTGGGTTAGGGTTAGGGTTAGGGTTAGGGTTAGGGTTAGGGTTAGGGTTAGGATTGGTGGGGGTAAGGGTTAGGGTTAGGGTTAGGGGTTAGGGTTAGGGTTTAGGATTGCGCTTAGGGTTAGTGTTTAGGGTTAGGGTTAGGGTTATGGTTAGGGTTTAGGATTACGCTTAGGGTTAGTGTTTAGGGTTAGGGTTAGGGTTTAGGATTACGCTTAGGGTTAGGGTTTAGAGTTAGGGTTAGGGTTTAGGATTACGTTTAGGGTTAGGATTAGGGTTAGGATTTAGGATTACGCTTAGGGTTAGGGCTTAGGGTTAGATTTAGTGTTAGGGTTATGCTTAGGGTTACGATTAGGGTTAGGGTTAGGGTTTAGGGTTAGGATTAGGGTTAGGGTTAGGGGTAGGGTTAAGGTTAGGGTTAGGGTTAGGGTTTTGGTTTAGGGTTAGGGTTAGGGTTAGGGTTAGGGTTATTGTTAAAGTTAGGTTTAGAGTTAGGGGTTAGGGTCAGGATTAGGGTTAGGGTTAGGGTTAAGGTTAGGGTAAGTTTAAGGGGTTAGGGGTTTTGGTTAGGGTTAGGGTTAGGGTTAGGGATTAGGGTTAGGGTTAGGGTCAATTAGGGTTAGGGTTAGGGTTACGCTTAGGGTTGCGCTTAGGGTTAGGGTTAGGGTTAGGGGTTAGGGTTAGGGTTACGGGTTAGGGTTAGGGTTAGGGTTAGGGATTAGGATTAGGGTTACGGTCAATTAGGTTTAGGGTTAGGGTTAGGGCTACGCTTAGGGTTGCGCTTAGGGTTAGGGGTTAGGGTTAGGGTTAGGGGTTAGGGTTAGGGTTAGGGTTTAGGATTACTCTTAGGGTTAGGATTAGGGTTAGGGTTTAGGATTACGCTTAGGGTTAGGGTTTAGGGTTAGGATTAGGGTTTAGGATTACGCTTAGGGTTAGGGTTTAGGGTTAGGGTTAGGGTTTAGGATTACGCTTAGGGTTAGGATTAGGGTTAGGGTTTTGGATTACGCTTAGGGTTAGGGCTTAGGGTTAGATTTAGTGTTAGGGTTATGCTTAGGGTTACGATTAGGGTTAGGGTTAGGGGTTAGGGTTAGGATTAGGGTTAGGGTTTTGTGTTAGGGTTAGGGTTAGGGATAGGTTTAGGGTTAGGGTTAGGGTTTAGAGTTAGGGTTAGGGTTAGGGTTAGGGTTAGGGTTATTGTTAAAGTTAGGTTTAGAGTTAGGGGTTAGGGTCAGGATTAGGGTTAGGGTTAGGGTTAAGGTTAGGGTAAGTTTAAGGGGTTAGGGTTACAGTTAGGATTAAGGGTTAGGGTTAGGGTTAGGGTTAGGGGTTTTGGTTAGGGTTAGAGTTAACGGTAGGGTTAGGCTTAGGGTTAGGGATTAGGGTTAGGGTTAGGGTCAATTAGGGTTAGGGTTAGGGTTACGCTTAGGGTTGCGCTTAGGGTTAGGGTTAGGGGTTAGGGTTAGGGTTAGGGTTACGGTTAGGGATTAGGGTTAGGGTTACGGTCAATTAGGTTTAGGGTTAGGGTTAGGGCTACGCTTAGGGTTGCGCATAGGGTTAGGGTTAGGGTTAGGGGTTAGGGTTAGGGTTAAAGGCTAGGGTTAGGGTTAGGGTTTAGGATTACGCTTAGGGTTAGGATTAGGGTTAGGGTTTAGGATTACGCTTAGGGTTAGGGTTTAGGATTACGCTTAGGGTTAGGGTTTAGGGTTAGGGTTAGGGTTTAGGATTACGCTTAGGGTTAGGGTTTAGGGTTAGGGTTAGGGTTTAGGATTACGCTTAGGGTTAGGATTAGGGTTAGGGTTTAGGATTACGCTTAGGGTTAGGGCTTAGGGTTAGATTTAGTGTTAGGGTTATGCTTAGGGTTACGATTAGGGTTAGGGTTAGGGCTTAGGGTTAGGATTAGGGTTAGGGTTTTGGGTTAGGGTTAGGGTTAGGGTTAGGGTTAGGGTTAGGGTTTAGAGTTAGGGGT
>NC_092559.1:8480987-8483487 GCF_037038585.1 Patagioenas fasciata | reverse complement strand
AGGGTTAGAGTTAACGTTAGGGTTAGGGTTAGGGTTAGGGATTAGGGTTAGGGTTAGGGTCAATTAGGTTTAGGTTTAGGGTTAGGGTTAGGGTTAGGTTAGGGTTAGGGTTAGGGTTTTGGGTTAGGGTTAGGGTTAGGGTTAGGGTTAGGGTTAGGGTTAGGATTGGTGGGGGTAAGGGTTAGGGTTAGGGTTAGGGGTTAGGGTTAGGGTTTAGGATTGCGCTTAGGGTTAGTGTTTAGGGTTAGGGTTAGGGTTATGGTTAGGGTTTAGGATTACGCTTAGGGTTAGTGTTTAGGGTTAGGGTTAGGGTTTAGGATTACGCTTAGGGTTAGGGTTTAGAGTTAGGGTTAGGGTTTAGGATTACGTTTAGGGTTAGGATTAGGGTTAGGATTTAGGATTACGCTTAGGGTTAGGGCTTAGGGTTAGATTTAGTGTTAGGGTTATGCTTAGGGTTACGATTAGGGTTAGGGTTAGGGTTTAGGGTTAGGATTAGGGTTAGGGTTAGGGGTAGGGTTAAGGTTAGGGTTAGGGTTAGGGTTTTGGTTTAGGGTTAGGGTTAGGGTTAGGGTTAGGGTTATTGTTAAAGTTAGGTTTAGAGTTAGGGGTTAGGGTCAGGATTAGGGTTAGGGTTAGGGTTAAGGTTAGGGTAAGTTTAAGGGGTTAGGGGTTTTGGTTAGGGTTAGGGTTAGGGTTAGGGATTAGGGTTAGGGTTAGGGTCAATTAGGGTTAGGGTTAGGGTTACGCTTAGGGTTGCGCTTAGGGTTAGGGTTAGGGTTAGGGGTTAGGGTTAGGGTTACGGGTTAGGGTTAGGGTTAGGGTTAGGGATTAGGATTAGGGTTACGGTCAATTAGGTTTAGGGTTAGGGTTAGGGCTACGCTTAGGGTTGCGCTTAGGGTTAGGGGTTAGGGTTAGGGTTAGGGGTTAGGGTTAGGGTTAGGGTTTAGGATTACTCTTAGGGTTAGGATTAGGGTTAGGGTTTAGGATTACGCTTAGGGTTAGGGTTTAGGGTTAGGATTAGGGTTTAGGATTACGCTTAGGGTTAGGGTTTAGGGTTAGGGTTAGGGTTTAGGATTACGCTTAGGGTTAGGATTAGGGTTAGGGTTTTGGATTACGCTTAGGGTTAGGGCTTAGGGTTAGATTTAGTGTTAGGGTTATGCTTAGGGTTACGATTAGGGTTAGGGTTAGGGGTTAGGGTTAGGATTAGGGTTAGGGTTTTGTGTTAGGGTTAGGGTTAGGGATAGGTTTAGGGTTAGGGTTAGGGTTTAGAGTTAGGGTTAGGGTTAGGGTTAGGGTTAGGGTTATTGTTAAAGTTAGGTTTAGAGTTAGGGGTTAGGGTCAGGATTAGGGTTAGGGTTAGGGTTAAGGTTAGGGTAAGTTTAAGGGGTTAGGGTTACAGTTAGGATTAAGGGTTAGGGTTAGGGTTAGGGTTAGGGGTTTTGGTTAGGGTTAGAGTTAACGGTAGGGTTAGGCTTAGGGTTAGGGATTAGGGTTAGGGTTAGGGTCAATTAGGGTTAGGGTTAGGGTTACGCTTAGGGTTGCGCTTAGGGTTAGGGTTAGGGGTTAGGGTTAGGGTTAGGGTTACGGTTAGGGATTAGGGTTAGGGTTACGGTCAATTAGGTTTAGGGTTAGGGTTAGGGCTACGCTTAGGGTTGCGCATAGGGTTAGGGTTAGGGTTAGGGGTTAGGGTTAGGGTTAAAGGCTAGGGTTAGGGTTAGGGTTTAGGATTACGCTTAGGGTTAGGATTAGGGTTAGGGTTTAGGATTACGCTTAGGGTTAGGGTTTAGGATTACGCTTAGGGTTAGGGTTTAGGGTTAGGGTTAGGGTTTAGGATTACGCTTAGGGTTAGGGTTTAGGGTTAGGGTTAGGGTTTAGGATTACGCTTAGGGTTAGGATTAGGGTTAGGGTTTAGGATTACGCTTAGGGTTAGGGCTTAGGGTTAGATTTAGTGTTAGGGTTATGCTTAGGGTTACGATTAGGGTTAGGGTTAGGGCTTAGGGTTAGGATTAGGGTTAGGGTTTTGGGTTAGGGTTAGGGTTAGGGTTAGGGTTAGGGTTAGGGTTTAGAGTTAGGGGTTAGGGTCAGTATTAGGGTTAGGGTTACGGTTAGGGTTAGGGTCAGGATTAGGGTTAGGGTTAGGGTTAGGGTCAATTAGGTTTAGGGTTAGGGTTAGGGCTACGCTTAGGGTTAGGGTAAGGGTTAGGGTTAGGTTTAGGGTTAGGTTTAGGGGTTAGGGTTAGGGTTTAGGATTACACTTAGGGTTAGGGCTTAGGGTTAGGGTAAGGGTTAGGGTCAATTAGGGTTAGGGTTAGGGTTAGAGTTAGGGTTACGCTTAGGGTTGCGCTTAGGGTTAGGGTTAGGGTTAGGGGTTAGGGTTAGTGTTAGGGGTTAGGGTTAGGGTTAGGGTTAGGGTTAGGGATTAGGGTTAGGGTTAGGGTCAGTTAGGTTTAGGGTTAGGGTTAGGGCTACGCTTAGGGTTGCGCTTAGGGTTAGGGTTAGG
>NC_092559.1:8468487-8470987 GCF_037038585.1 Patagioenas fasciata | reverse complement strand
GTTAGGCTTAGGGTTAGGGTTAGGGTTAGGGTTAGGGTTGGTTGGGGGTTAGGGTTAGGTTACGGTTAGGATTAGGGTTAGGGTTAGGGTTACGCTTAGGGTTGCGCTTAGGGTTAGGGTTAGGGTTAGGGGTTAGGGTTAGGGTTAGGGGTTAGGGTTAGGGTTAGGGTTAGGGATTAGGGTTAGGGTTACGGTCAATTAGGTTTAGGGTTAGGGTTAGGGCTACGCTTAGGTTTGCGCTTAGGGTTAGGGGTTAGGGTTAGGGTTAGGGGTTAGGGTTAGGGTTAGGGTTTAGGATTACGCTTAGGGTTAGGATTAGGGTTAGGGTTTAGGATTACGCTTAGGGTTAGGATTAGGGTTAGGGTTAGGGTTAGGGTTAGGGTTAGGGTTAGGATTACGCTTAGGGTTAGGGTTTAGGGTTAGGGTTAGGGTTTAGGATTACGCTTAGGGTTAGGGTTTAGGGTTAGGGTTAGGGTTTAGGATTACGCTTAGGGTTAGGATTAGGGTTAGGGTTTAGGATTACGCTTAGGGTTAGGGCTTAGGGTTAGATTTAGTGTTAGGGTTATGCTTAGGGTTACGATTAGGGTTAGGGTTAGGGGTTAGGGTTAGGATTAGGGTTAGGGTTTTGGGTTAGGGTTAGGGTTAGGGTTAGGGTTAGGGTTAGGGTTTAGAGTTAGGGTTAGGGTTATTGTTAAAGTTAGGTTTAGAGTTAGGGGTTAGGGTCAGTATTAGGGTTAGGGTTACGGTTAGGGTTAGGGTCAGGATTAGGGTTAGGGTTAGGGTTAAGGTTAGGGTAAGTTTAAGGGGTTAGGGTTAGGGTTAGGGTTAAGGTTAGGGTAAGTTTAAGGGGTTAGGGTTAGGGTTAGGGTTAGGGTTAGGGTCAGGATTAGGGTTAGGGTTAGGATTAGGAGTTAGGGTTAGTGTTAGGGTTAGGGGTTTTGGTTAGGGGTAGAGTTAACGGTAGGGTTAGGGTTAGGGTTAGGGATTAGGGTTAGGGTTAGGGTCAATTAGGTTTAGGGTTAGGGTTAGGGCTACGCTTAGGGTTAGGGTTAGGGTTAGGGTTAAGGTTAGGGTTAGGGGTTAGGGTTAGGGTTAGGGTTTAGGATTACGCTTAGAGTTAGGGCTTAGGGTTAGGGTTAGGGTTAGGGCCGTTAGGGTTAGGGCCATTAGAGTTAGGGTTAGGTTTAGGGTTACGATTAGGGTTTTGGTTTAGGGTTAGGGTTAGGGTTGGGGTTGTTAGGATTAGGTTTAGGGTTAATGTTAGGGTTGGGGTTTTTAGGGTTAGGTTTATGGTTAATGTTAGGGTTAGGGTTTTGGGTTAGGCTTAGGCTTAGGGTTAGGGCCATTACGGTTGGGTTAGGGGTTAGGGTTAGGGCTAGAGTTAGGCTTACGGGTTAGGGGTTAGGCGTAAGGGTTAGGCGTAAGGGTAGGGTTAGGGCCTTAGGGTTAGGGCCTTAGGGTTAGGGTCTTAGGGTTATGTTTAGGCTTAGTGTTAGGTTTAGGGTTAGGGTTAGGGTTACGGATAGGAATAGGGTTAGGCTTAGAGTTAAAGTTAGTGGTTAGGGTTAGGGCTAGATTTAGGCTTACGGGTTAGGGGCAAGGGTTAGGGCTAGGGTTAGGGTTAGGGTTAGGGCCGTTAGGGTTAGGGTTAGGGCCGTTAGGGTTAGGGTTAGGGTTAGGGTTAGGGCCATTAGAGTTAGGGTTAGGGTTAGGGCCATTAGAGTTAGGGTTAGGGCCATTAGGGTTGGGTTAGGGTTAGGCTTAGGGTTAGGGCCATTACGGTTGGGTTAGGGGTTAGGGCCATTAGGGTTAGGGTTAGGGTTAGGGCCATTAGGGTTAGGGTTAGGGCCGTTAGGGTTAGGGTTAGGGCCATTAGGGTTGGGTTAGGGTTAGGGTTAGGGCCATTAGGGTTAGGGTCAGGGTCAGGGTTAGGGTTAGGGTTAGGGCCATTAGAGTTAGGGTCAGGGTTAGGGTTAGGGTTAGGGTTAGGGTTAGGGTTAGGGTTAGGGTTAGGGTTAAGGTTAGGGTTGGTTGGGTGAGGGTTAGGGTTAGTGTTAGGGTTAGGGTTAGGGTTAGGGTTAGGGTTAGGCTTAGGGTTAGGGTTTAGGGTTAGGGTTAGGGTTAGGGTTAGGGTTAGGGTTAGGGTTAGGGTTAGGGTTAGGGTTAGGGTTAGGGTTGGTTGGGGGTTAGGGTTAGGTTAGGGTTAGGATTAGGGTTAGGGTTAGGGTTAGGGTTACGGTTAGGGTTAGGGTTAGGGTAAGGGTTAGGGGTTTTGTTATAGGGTTAGAGTTAACGGTAGGGTTAGGGTTAGGGTTAGGGTTAGGGTTAGGGTTAGGGATTAGGGTTAGGGTTAGGGTCAATTAGGTTTAGGGTTAGGGTTAGGGCTAAGCTTAGGGTTGCTCTTAGGGTTAGGGTTAGGGTTAGGGTTAGGGTTAGGGTTAGGGATTAGGGTTAGGGTCAATTAGGTTTAGGGTTAGGGTTAGGGCTACGCTTAGGGTTG